>NC_050478.2:83415600-83658100 GCF_012460135.2 Molothrus ater
AAACTATAAAGTGATAACAGATGAAAATACGAAAATATGGATGAGATCCCAGAGAAAAACTCACAGCAAACCCATAAGAAATCTGAGCAAGTATACAACTACAAATGATACAGCAATCCTAACCACTAAGGGTTCATCTCTGGATTAATATTTTTAAGAAATGTGTGTTGTTAGAAAATTCAACCATCTCAAGGAGCAAGAACATGCTAAGAGTAATAGAAAAAAAAAATAACCTGAATGTGTAAGTGGTGAGAAAATCATTGCAGTTTTGACAGAAAATGAAAATTTTCTGCAGAAAATGTAGAATCCCAGAATGATTTGGGTTGGAAAGGACCTTAAAGGTCATAATTCCAACTCCCTGCTACTGGCAGGGTTGCCTTCCAATAGGATATTTCATAAATTCATACTCATTTGAAATGGGAAAGTATATGAACTTAGTCATTTTATTTACATTTATTCTAAAAGACAGAATGAACCCTACAATACATGACAGCAGAAATGTTATATGGCATATAAATGTTCAGTTACATAAAATAGTAAACAGACATTTTTTGTAACCATAAACAGCCTGAGTTTTCAGACAGCGGTCTAAAAGTTTAAAAGTCATCGAGGTACCACCCACTGTGCAGGACAAGGAGCAACAAATTAATCCCTCTGTTAAAATTTTACTATAACCTGAGAAGCTGCAGAGCTGAGGTTGAAATCTTCACAAATTATTTGGGAGAAGGGAGGCTGACACTACCTCATGCAGTGGCAGCTTGCAGGTCATGCTCAATTTCAGCTCCTAAAGGCTGGACGCAGGGGAGTAAGTTACTGAAGCCGTCAGGATGCTCTGGAAGATGCAGAAGTCACGAGTTCCACCCCAGAGAAGATGGTGAGGACGTGGACGTCAGTAGAATGTGGAAGCATTTGTCACCCAAACATCTCACAGGACAGTCATGTCCAGAGTCCTTCAAACCCAAATGAGGAATTGCCAAGCAAAGTTATATTGATAAACACCAAGAAAAACAAGGTTTAATTGAAAAGCCTGCATTCACTGGTGCTCCAGGCCAAGAAAATTTTTGAAAGTCACCTTTCAGCTGTAGTGTTAAATATCTCCTAATGCATACCTGGCCTATTCATAAAGCAGCTTTTCAACAGTTCTGCATACTATAAGCTCTCCTAAATTGACACAATGCCCTAGCAGTATCAGGACAGAGAAGTAAATGTTAGCTTAGTGGTGTGCAGGTGTATATGCATAGAAACTAGATTAAATGAATGATTACCTTACTAGCTTATACTGTATCTGAAACATTCCTACAATCATATGGATTATAGACAACCTCATTTGAAATTATGCCTGACCATAGGTTTTGGACTAACTTTTCTAGCAGTCCATTGTATGAGTAATTTTGTCATCCTTAACAATTCATGAATTGTTCAAACAAGGAGAAAATTCACAAATTTCTGTAACTGCATTTGTTAGACAATTCATAAAAGCTATGCCTGACTATGAATTTATTATATATTGTATTTCTACTAATTGCTATGCATCGTGTGATCCTCTGAATCTGATAGTTTGTTTGTGCTTCTATTAGAGAGACTGAAATATCTTAAACAGGAGAACAACAAATATTGAATGACAGGTATCAGACAATGCAATTCTCTTCTTTAACACTAAATTCAATGGATGAAAAATTATTTGTGCTATTAACCTTGAAAAATTCTGGATTTAGTAAGGCAAAATCACTGCATGCTGTCTGCAACATCTTTTTAGAGGATTTTTTAAAAAATATTGAAAAACTCATGTCAAATATAATGTATTTTGTTGTAGAGCTTGTACAAATCAATGCTGCTGACTGAGGGCATTTAAACAAGTGGAAGCACTTATGTGACTATTCAGATCTAGTAAACTCAAGTTTTATTTCATTTTAATCACAGTTCATTCTTTACAACCACTCAATTTTTTCACATCAAAGAATAAGATGAATGAACTGCCTGACATGTCTATGCCTGTTCTTTGTTGCAAGCTTTGCGATTGCTTGGTCTGTACGTATAATTATATCATTTGACGGATGTTGTAAAAAGGGGCAGTTTTGGTCTGTGTGTTGTCCTATTTGGCTCTGTTTACCCCAAAGAGGGGAGAAAAGACAGAGATGAGACATGAATTCTAGTCCTGCATGTGCAGAGAAAGAGCCTCAAATAATTCCTCAAATCTCAGAAAAATCCAGGGACAGGAAGGAATAGGATATGCAGAAGACTGAGGCACGCATTTATCCAAGATTTTCCATTGCCACTAGATCACAATACACTTTGGCAAATTCACTTGCTTGGAAGGAGATCATCACTTTATCTGGTTTAGATAAAAAACACAGATTGTATGACATTATGTTACAGTATAAGGAAAGAAAAAGAGACAAGATATCAAAAAAAACACCATTCTCAATGGATGAAAATGATGTGACAGTTGCTCTGATGGGAATATTTGCCTTAACAGTCCTAGCCAGTGTTTGAGTTTGCTCCTGTGATAGCTGAAGTTGCTGTTTTGCCAGCTTCTTAACCTCTCAGAGGTGACTGAATCTCAATGTTGATGGAAACAAATCCAGTTTCTAAAATTCTATTATATCATTTAGGTTGAAAGATACTATATACATATGATTTTATTAAATAGATATACTGTAAAATATGGGACAGCTTCGATTTACAACTAGTTAAGAGGTTTCAAATGTCGTATTTAATACAATCACTTCAACAATTTGGATGCTACAAAACTTAGTCATCCCAGAGCAATGCAAAGCCAGAGGGAGAGAAAATTACAATCCTGTGATTTTTTCTTTCTTTCTGTTTCAGGATATGGTTCACCAAAACCCACATTAAAAACAAAATAGCTTTTTCATTGGTCAGTCATTTGAGGAAATAAAAGCAATTAAATGGCACATTGATTTTCAAATTTCCTTCTTCCAGACTTAAGTATATATACTCCAGGAGCTAACATTGAAATATTGTTATTTTACATCTACTCCTAGCTATGGCACAGTACTTCACAAAAGCTGCTTGCACAGCATTACACAAGGTGGAGGCCAGCAAATTAAGCTGACCTCATATTCCCTTTAAGAAAAGAAAGTAGTGAGGGGTGAGATGCCATTTTAGGAATAGTTGTGCTCAGGCTAAGCTAGAGACAGACAGTTCAGGTAGCTTAAAGGTATTGTTGTAGATCTGTTGGAACAGATCTTCTAAACAATGCTGAGCACTAGACTTAAGCTTTACTCTCCTGTAGCAAGGCAAGTAACCATATGGACTCTGCCTGGAATAACCACAAAGCCAGAAGAAAAACTTGGCTTTATGGAAGAAAAATCCAGTAGAATTCACAGACTCTGGCAGCACCCAACATGAGACTTTTGGGGAAGCGGATAAAATTAAGCAAACTACATGTTGATATTCTCCCAGCCTCCATCAATTTGCAGCTCATATTTGAGCCAAAGGTGGTATCTTTATATTTAATAGTTCTCAGTGGATTTTTTTCATGAACTTGAGCATTCAATTTGAAACCATATAAATATTACTAGCCACAGAATCCTGCAATAAGCAGATTAATTAGCTAGTCTATGCATTAAATATTTAGGGAAAATGGAATTTTAATATGAAGTTCTTCATGCAAATAAAATATAAAGTCTTATAGAAAGGGTTTAAGGTCCATTTATAGGCAGAAAAGGTACTTCAAAATATGATCTCTTTCATTATGTTTTCTCAAATCAGTTTGAACTATCAGAAAAAAATGGCTAACAAGGATACTTACTTCTATCTAATGAATCCTTTTTTTGTGTCTCAAAGAATTTAATTTTTTTTATTCAGGGCAGTATTTAGAGGCAAGGAATACAGTGTTGAATTTTAAAAGGACAGCAAGGTCCAGTAAAAGAGAGGAAGGAAGTGCCCCAGGCACCAGAGCAGATTCCTCTGCAGCCCAAAGTGAAGGCCATGGTGAGGGAGTTGTGCCCCTGCAGCCCATGGATGTCCATGGTAGAGCAGAGATCCACCTGCAGCTTGGAGGAACCCACACTGGAGAAGGTGGATGCTTGAAGAAGGATGTGACTCCATGGGAAGCCTGAGCTGGAGCAGATTCATGGCAAGATCTGTAGACCAGGGAGTAGCAGGTTTGCTGGCAGGACTTGTGACCTCACAGGGGACCTACACTGGAGCAGCCTGCTCCTGAAGACTGCATCCTCTGGAAGAGACCCCACCTGGAGCAGAGGAGGATGTGAGAAGTCCTCCCGCTGAGGAGAAAGGCACATCAGAGACAACATGTGATGAACCAACTGCAGCCCCCATCCACCATTCTGCTGTGCCATCTGGGGAAGGAGGGAGAGCAAATAGAAAGTTGAGTCCTGGAAGAAGGTAACGATGGGGGGAAGATCTTTTTAACATTTAGTTTTCTCATATTCCTGCTTTGATTTGATCAGTAATAGTTTGAACTAATCCCCCAGGTGAAGTGTCTTTTGATTGTGATGGTGCCTACTGAGTGACCTCTCCCTGCCCTTAACTTAACCCATGAGCCTTTTGTAATATTTTCTCTCCCCTGTCAAACTGAGGAATGGAATGGTAGAGCAGCTTTGGTGGGCACCTGGCATTTACCCAGGGTCAACCCACCACAGTAGTAAAACAAAATTTAACTTTCCTTCAATAAAAAAGAAATATGATCTCCAAGTTACAGCTTCCAACTCATTTGTTTCTCATTTGGTGCACCCCTGATCTCAGTTCTGTTGGAGTGCAGTCATAATTTACAGACTTGTGACAGAGACACGTCTACATTTTCAGCTGCCAAGGTTGCTATGTTACCAGGTTTTGATACAGCTGCACTCTTGACGGCCCACTTTGGGGTATTTGCTGCCACTGAGCATAGACAGCTCAGATGATTAAAGGAAAACTACTGTGTGTGAGCTATCAGTAGCAATAGAAGCACTAAGGTTGGAAAAGACCTGCAAGATCAAGTCTAACCTTTGACCAAACATCACCATGTCAACTAACCATACTACTAAGTGCCACATCCAGTCTTTCTTGAACACTTCCAGGCATTGGGATTCTACCACTTCCCTGGACAGCTTGTTCCAAGGCTTAACCACCTTTCTTCTTCTTTCAGTGAAGAAATTTTTCCTGATGTCCAACCTGAACCTCTCCTAGCATAGCTTAGGACTAATGACTATTTCTTCTTGTCCTGTTGCTCAATGTCTTTCTTGTACTGAGTGGCCCCAAACTGAACATAGGATTGGAGATGCAGCTCACCAGTGCCAAGTCCATGGGGACAATCACTGTCCTGGTACTGCTGGCCACACTATTCCTGATGCAAGCTGGGATGCCCCCAGCCTTCTTTGCCACTTGGGCACATGCTGGCTCATGCTTAGCTGCTGCTGACCAGAACCCCCAGGTCCCTCTCCTACACCACTTTCTGGCCACCCTTTCCCCAGCCTGCATGGGGTTATTGTGACTGAAATGCAGAACCTGGCACTTGCCCTTGTTGAACTTTATTTAATTTTCCACAGCCCCATTGATCCAGTCTGCCTAGGTCTCTCTCTCTCTGCAGAGCTTCCCTACCCTCCAGCAGTTTAACACTTCCACCCAATAAAGTCATCCATGCATTTACTGAGGGAGTACTGAATCCCCTCATCTTGATCATGGATGATGTTGTTAAACAAGACTGACCTCAGTGCTCAGCCTTGAGGAACCCCACTAGCAAGGAGATGCCAAATCGATGTCTTACCATTCCTCACCACTCTCCAGACTCAGCCATCCAGCCAGTTTTTTAACCCAGCAAAGAGCACACCTTTCCAAGCTGTGCACTCACAGGTTCTCCAGGAGAATGCTGTGGGAGACAGTATAAAAGGCTTTGCTGAAATTCAGGAAGACTACATACACAACATTTCCCTCATCCACTAGGGCAGGTCACTTGGTCATAAAAGAAGATATGGTTAATAAAGTGGCACCTGCCTTTCCTAATCCCATGCTGGGCCAAATCCCCTGGTTTTCCTGTGAATCAAATCTTTCATAAGTCTCTAGTGAAGAAAAATATATTTTGAAACTTGGTGGTAGATAGGAGAAAATTAAAAAAAGCAAAGTCTCCATCTTCATAGCCAAAAATTCAAGTTTGAAATCATTATTTGTGTTTTCTTTTCCATAAGAGAGAAGGAAAACATAGTTATCATCAATAAACACAATGGTAAATCCAAGTAATTATACAGTACTCTTCATCTGAACACCCTGAGCCGTTTATAATCAGTAATTAATTAAGCCTTGCAGCATTTGAATGATATATTATTCAGGGCACCCAGACTGTAGGCTTTTTGTGTGACCCACAGGTTAACTGGAAAATTCTGGATCAAATATGTCTCAAGGCCTAGGATGTCAATCTATTTTTAAATTCAGCTCCAGTGAAATAGTCCCACTATGATGTCTGCTCCACGGAGGCAAAAGAAACAGATGACAAGCATGGATGTGGGGTTATAGCAAGTGCAAAATAATGGAGAAGGGCAGCAATGGGACTTTAGAATGGATTACACTTTATTCCACATGCTCAAGATTTCATTTGAGGTTTGGTTATCAGGTGTGTTCTTCCAGATAATTTCTTATCAAGCACAGCAGGCTTGTAAAAATTGTACAGTAATTATAAATGTCCCACTTTCACTAGTACCTTCCATAGACAGAAGGTGTAATACAGCTACTTTATACCTAAGGGGCACAAGTTCACCTACAGGTAACCTGTTTGCTGTATCAAAAGTCCAGGCTGGTTTAGAGTCTGCTTTCACTCATATGATCGGAAATTTAGAAAAATTTCATTAAAGTCATTAAGTGGGCTCAGTCCAGCACATATGAAGTCTAGTCCAAATGTAAAGCTGATAATATGAAATAATAATGGCTTCTGTGTGAGAGAGAGGGACAGAAAAAATATGAAATTTTGTGGCCTTAATACCATTGAAGGCAATTTGTGATGACCATTTAGTAGCTGGATTTTTTTCTTTCAGATGCATCCAAAGAACAAATATGCCTTTAAGTTTCTCCAATCTTTCAATAAACCTAAATTCTACTGCTGATTTCTGATTTTTTTTTTCACACTGAAGGAGTGAACTGGATTCTTTTCATCTAGAAATATGGCACTTATGTGACGGTGTTTACAGGGGTCTTTGGATGAGGGAAGAGACGAGAATGTTGACTCCATATTTCAGAAGGCTTGATTTATTATTTTATGATAGATATTACATTAAAACTATACTAAAAAGAATAGAAGAAAAAGGTCCTCAGAAGGCTAGCTAAGCTAAGAATAGAAAGCAAAGAACGATAACAAAGGCAGCTACCTCAGACTCTCTGTCCAAGTCAGCTCTGCTGTGATTGGCCATTAATTAAAAACAAGCACATGAGACCAATCACAGATGCACCTGTTGCATTCCACAGCAGCAGATAATAATTGTTTACATTTTGTTCCTGAAGCCTCTAAGCTTCTCAGGAGGAAAAATCTTAAGGAAAGGATTTTCATAAAAACATGTCTGCGACAACTAAGATGCAATTTTCTCAAAGGAGGAGGAAATAATATGCCTCTCATTTAACATCTCGTTCTCACCAAACCAATTAACCTCAAGAAAGTTTTCATATTCTGAGGAAATGGTTGAAAGTTCTGTGGTAATTAAAAGTGAAAACCAACAAAAACCCCAAAGAAACAAACAAGATCCCCAAAGAAACAAACAAAAAAACCCCACAGCAAACAAATTAACCAGTGTTGACTGTTTATTACTTTATTATTTAATAATCCACCTGTTTGTAAGTCAGTGCGATAGACAATCAGCTGTGTTTGTTCTGTTTAACAGATTTCCTTTTTGCATGAATCCACCTATGATCTGTGTGTCTTTTGGATTCATCCTGATGTCTATAAGCAGAACTCTTCGTCCCTTCCATTGACCTTTTTTGTAGATGGAAGCTGATAGTGTCATTCACACCTTTATCCCCTCTTTTGAATACAAGTAGATATTACCAGGTATGTTCAGCACGTGATGCTTCATGCTTATGGAAAGCTTTTGTATTTTATATCCTGCTTGGTAATTGTTTAAGACATGTGTGGAGCTGCAGACCACGTCTTATTTGCTGCACAGTTTGATGCCCTGAGATCACCAGAAGAGGCCCACATAGGTACAGTAAACAAGTATTGCATATGGTTGCACAAGCTAAATGTCAATGCATTAGGTAGGAGACAATGATTAGATAGGTGGGTTTATGTAAATTTCAATTTACAAATTCTCTTCCTTTAGCTCCCTGGTATGCTTGATTTATGGAAAACTTCCACCTTGAACCTTGAATAAAAAATGTCCCTTCCATAAACAGGATTCTTTGTCCATGTTTAGAGGGTTCCCAAAGTGTGGCAATAATTCTGTGATAAACTTAAGATTTGACATTTTTCATCAATTTGTGTGCTAGGTATATGCATGGCTACATCAGTGTGCTTCGTGGAAACATTTCCCTGAAATTATCCTAATGCTAGCTCACTTTCATATTAAGTCTTTGGTACAGAATTATTGCATGCAGTCTAGTCAATCCATTTCTTATTTCAAGTGTAATTTTATTATTCTCTAATCTGATACCTTCTCTGTCTATCCAAAATCATGCCATTTTCTTGACAAGTGTTCAGTGTGCTCCTGTCCTCCTCACTCACTCTTAAACTAAGAAAAAGAAAACCACAGACATGTACTTTGAAAAGGTCAAGTCCTGCTCTCAGCAGCAGCAGCATACTTGAGTATAGACTTGGACCCTAATGGGTGCTGTCTGTCTGCTATCTGACGACTAAAAATGACAAAGATTTCTCCTTCTCAGTAGTTACAAAGTTATAAAAAATAATGGTAGAACAAGAAAAGTGCTGCTAATAAGAAAAATTTTGATTATAGGGACATAAATATGATTTCAGAATCCTAAATAAATTTAGAATTCTAATTCTAATAAAAGTAGTAGAAAAATAGCCCTACTGAGTATACCAGCACAGATGATGGGTTGTGGCTGGCATAGCTTACCTTCTTTGTACATAACCTGTGGCACTTTGGCATAAATAGAAATAAGCATACATCATTTTACCTACAAATTAGTCTGAAGCAGAGCACTTAAAAGGCCCATACATCATGAAATGGCAGTGGCTCTGCTAAATCACCATCACCACAAACATGTTGAGAAGATATTTGACCACTTTCTTTATGTAAATATATTAACTGATTTGGTTGCAAGGGTGATTTTGTTCTTGTTGGTAGTTTGCAATTTTGAATATGATTTATTTATTTACCTCTTCTTAGATGGTTTTTATCTTACATTATTAAGAGAGATTTAGGCTTTGTTTATGCCTGTGTTCTGTAGAAGTTTTTGTTCTGAAACAGTACATTTTCATAGGTTTCAGAGCATCACCTAGACTAGAGAAAACTACACTGTCTGCTAAAATGAAATCATAAACACCCTCTGCTAAAACAAAATTATACAATTTCCCAGTGCTCTTCCAATTAAGTCCAAAAAAAGCCCTAAACTTTGTGATCCTTCTTCCTTTTTCACTTGGTCTGGCATATATGCATGCAAACCTTACAAAGCATCAACTGGAGAAAGAGTGTGAATACTCAAAAAAAAATCAATGACTATTTTCTTTAATGTCAACTAAAATAATATGTGAAATCCATCTTCTGGAAATTACTCACAACAAGTGAAAAGGGAACTTTCAATTCAGTGAAAGAATCAATCCAGTGAAAGAATTAGTCATGTAATCTGAAACTTGTCACTGTGAGATGAAACCAAGGGAAAGGAGGGATGCACAGAACTTATTCTTGATGGGTATAAATTAATGAAGCTCCTTTGCAGGAGGCCTAGACCAAAGGAGATCAATGATAAATTAAGTGAGTTGATGACATACAGAGTTTGCTATTTGAGTTCTCCCCATGCAAGATATTGTTCTACTGCTTTGTATTCTTCTCTAATCTTCAAAAGAAATATTATAAAATATAGCTAAAAAAACTACTAGATATATTACTATCTTATTATTGTGACTTTGCCATTATTTTTATTTTGTACTACCAGCAAGCTTCAGTTGTGTTACAATATCACTGGTTTCAGTGATATTGGGTTCATAAACTTGAACTGACTGTTTTCATTCATAGGAGTTGAACAGAAAAGCATTGCATGTGTTTTGAGAAAGGTGTTTAATACATGAACAGAGCATAAAATCATGTGTTCTGCAAATCTCAAATGATACACTTGATAGTTTGGGGACATTTTTTTGGGGGACATTTCAGCAGAAACCAGAGGAAAAGTGCAGTAACTGGTCAGTGGCTTCATGCAAGGACAAGGGACCTTGAAGGAGTGAGCTGAAACTAGACAGCTGACACAACAAAGAATATGTAGAGTAAAAACTGAGTCCTGCCAATAGAAAATATATGCTTCTCTGCTCATCCAGTCCTTGCTATGGCTATGTCGTCTCCTCTCACATCTGATATTCTGACTGACAGCCTATAGAAATTTTTTCTGGGCATGTGATCACACTTCTTTTGAGGTAGGCTGTCTGAAAAAGCAGAATGCATATGTTGAAAGGGGTTTCTTCAATTTGGTTCCCGATTCATGCAGATCAGGACCACTGGTAATATCAGACCTGTAAATGTGGATTCCTGGCTATTTAATGTTTTATGTTTTGTGTATCTTGTTGATGTATCTGCTTTTCAGACAGGATGCAGTAATTTCTCAATCTGCAGGTAGTAAGAGCAAGCATCAACCCAGTACAGCTACCTGGGTGCACCTGTGCCACTGTGCATCTACCCAGAATGTGCACACAAGAGTGTGGTACTTGCTCTGCAACGGGTCCTAAGGTGCATTAAAAAGGCTTTCAGGGGGTCTTCAAAAAGTAAAAAAAAAAAAGAGTATCCCATTCATGAAACCTTTGTTTCCCAGTCTCAATCGGATGTTGGTACAGAAAGCTCAGAGAACGAGGATAAATCCTACTGCTCGAAGTTGTGCATGGTTTGGGTATTACAAGGGAACACAGGGAGATGCACTCTTTAGAGTTTATGTGCATATCCTGATGTAATTTTAGGTTTTGCCAGAAAATTCACAGTGCTGATCAGATTCTTCTGTGTATTCATCAATGAGAATATTCTTTTGTTTCTGTTTTCACCAAAACTAGGAGAACTTCTGTAGGGTTTCCTGCAGATCCTGACCAATCACAGGGCTTCCTGTCTTTTAGACTTTGGACTGCCCACCTGGTGGCTCCACTATAGATTAGTGCTGGAAATTTAAGATGAATGTAGCCTTAATATTTAAATCCTGTGATGTTGTACATATACTGTCTGCAAGTCAGAGAAGAGTTGAAGCACACACAGTATTGCCAGTATTGCAAAACTGAGGAATTATTTTTAAAAAGGCAAAAAAAGACGGATATTCCTGAAATTGCTAGAAACACATTTTATCACTACTAAGTAGCTCTTTGTTTAGTTTAGGAAAAAAAAAGCAGGTTTTCATCAAACTTTCTTGGGCTTGAGAACAACAGATAAAGACCATATTTGGAAATTTAAAATTAAGCGAGTGTACTGTGATTATGTTACAATCAATTGAAAGAAGGTTAATGGTGGTTTCTTAATATATCTGTTGCTATTAGTTTCAGAAAATCAGCTAAAGCCACTCGGACAGCTATGGTCTTATCTAGGCTTCCTACAAGTTCTATGAGCTCTGATTGAGACAACAAAAAATTGTGTTTGTTTCCAATGTGTTACTTATCTGAAGTCGCAGAAACATTATTTATTCGACAAAATGTACTTTGCTTTTGAAAATCAGTCCATTGAACAGATGGCCTGATACTGGTAAAAATTGATGGAAAAAATTCCATTGATTCCATGCATGGTATCTCATGATTAAAAATACATATAAGCTCACTTATTTCTATTGCTTAAACAGATCCAAATATCTCCTATTCACAATAACACTTGAAATATGGAACATAAAATATAAAGCTTCAGATTTTGCTGGTTTTTGTAATTTGATGTGAACTTCTATATTGCTTTCCTCTCTGAAAATAGAAAATGCTGAAATGATGTGCAATCCAGCATCATGTATTTGTCAACAATCCATGAAATCTTTCATTGACCTAAACAAAGGCAAATTATTTGTTATGGGTATTCCTAAGGCACAACACTATTAGCTTAAAATTGAATAGAGCCTGAAAAGCAATTGTATAGAAGCAAAAAGAAGGAAAGAATTTATAATCATAACTATGAAGCCATACCTCAGAAGATGACCAGTCCTCAAAGTGAGATGAAAATTGCAAAAAATAAATAGATGAAAGCTATAGTTGTTGATTACTTCCTTATTTATTTTAGATTGCAAATTAAATCTTAAACAGAATTATTACTTGTAGTGTATCTGACAGTGAGAGGTAACCATTTTTTGGGTTTCTTTTATAAACTACATTTGTGATAAAGGCTTGGCACAGCTGATATGAACAAGCATTGATAGGACCTTGGTACCTAGAAATAAATTCAGTCCTGTTGCATGGAGTAGCATATTTCATGCGGGAGAAATAGCAATCTATTTTTAGTTCTGCTGTACTCTTTAGAAATGCACCTTTTCTCCCATGGAAAGAACTTATTGTACTTTTGCAACTCCTTGGACTGTTGGTAAAACATTTTAAGCACAAAATCCAGCAAGATGCAGTCAAGAGCACTACAGACTTGAAAGTCACTCACTGAAAATGGCAAATGCTCTGAGTTTGTTAAGTCCAATTCTTCCCTAATTAGTACAAATACTTCAGTTCTTCCTTCTCATTCATTGGTCAAATCTCTCAAGTGCAATATAAATCACCTTTAAGTTTATTTATTTGTTTATTTTTTGTCTTATGATATATTAAAAAAAAGTAATTCATGCCAGTTCTGCTTATTTAGAGAGTTGAATTGCCAATGGCAAACTGGAGATAATATGCAGCTCAGCTAAGCTTTCAAAAATCATGTTATAACTGATGAAGTTTTTTCACTGTTGGGATTATTAATCAGCTAGAGAATAAATTAGGCAGTTAGTCTTACTATTGAAAAAACCCTAATGACTTCTAACATTTTTCATTATGCAAGCTCCTTCTGAGTTACTTAAAATGAGCATGGTAAATAATTGAAATGAAAACTTGTCATGATAGCATTTAGTAGGCTTGTTGTTTACTTTCTAATGAATTTATTGAAAGTAGGTTTTCTATTGTGAATTTTACAACTATACAGTTCTGTCAAAGTTTAATATTTACTTAGCTGTTTGTTTGAAGAAGACAAGTAGACTCCCTGTTTTGGAAGATGTGCTTTTGAAGCTGGCACAGGCATGAACTAGTGGATCATGGTGTTCACAGTTATCAACAAACTAGCCCTTTCAATGGTCCCAGTGGATGTCTGGAACAGTAGGAATGCAGAGGTGTTCTGAGGTCTGTTGGCAGTGACAGTGAGCAGGGTTTTCAAAGGGGAGCTTTCTAAACTTTGCATGCAGGTAGAGGTGTCTGGAGTGGGACAAACAGGAAAGAAACACATATACCCTTAAAATACGTAGAAAGCAGGTTCCAAGGCCAATGGCAATTAGCAGAGGTACAACAAGCCAGTTACTCCAGGAAATAATAAGTTGAATAGACTATAGGGTGAGTTATCAGCTGCACTGTGACAATTAACCTCAAGGACAAGGAATGGTTTGGACATGCCATATTTGCTACTGTAAACAGAAAAAAGGAGTTCCCATCCTCAATGACTTTTTTAAATGAAAACATTGGTTCAGGGCATATTACAGCAAAGCCCACTTTGCCTTGCAGTCAAATTTGGTTGAAAGCCTTGAGGTGAGCAGCTAGTCTCAACTCATGCAGCACCTATTCTTTATTTTGTGCACTCAATTGTCCTTTTTCTAGTGAGTAATACTTTAAATCACTACCTTATAAAATGAGAATGTAATTTGTATGTTAGAAAGAAGGTTGAAAATTAATAGGAAACTAAAGTAATAGGTAATGTTTGCAAATTTATGCTTTCCAGTGTATCATATCTAGGTCTTACATAGCCTTGGTGTTTTCTGGGATGAGTAGGGCACAATTTGGAATCAAACTTCATTCTCTGGAGTAACCTAGTTTACTCCTTTCATAAAGTGGGGCATGTCCCCCTCAGCTGGTTAAAGGTAATGCTACACCTACTATGTATTTGAAGGTGATATGTGCTGTAAATATCAGGGGCTTATACTCCAGAGTGTTGGTAAGAATGAGATAGGAAAATAAAGCAAAAGAGACTTCCAAGTTCAGTGAATCCATCATTCCCCTATATCTAGCAACCATGATAGTTGAGAGTTTATCAAATTTGTTGTTGACAACCATTAAATGAATTGATTTTTTTAACTTTTTTCAATTCTTTATGTACTTTGATTTCGGCAATTTCATGTGAAAATAAGCACAGGAGTTTACAGTTAATGAATGGAAAATTCCTTGAATCAGTTCTTAATCAAAATTTTTTTTCATGTCATCATGTTTTTTGTATTTACAATATGAGGCAAGTAACAGAGTTTCTAATTTTTTATTATTTTCTTATATAATCTACTTTTATCACGTGTCTGTTTTCTGTTTCTTCAGTGATCAGTCCTAACTGCTCAGCTTCTTGTTATATGCAAACACTTCCAGTTCACTTTTCATACTTTTCAATAACCTAGGAACTAACCAAAGTTCTGCCAGGTCTCTTTTGGGATAAGTGATCAGCACTGTGCACACCCCAAATGAGATAATATCATTAATTACAGAAACTCATCCTATGGCAGAGTAAATTGCCCTAATAATAGGGTAACATAACCTATTGTTAGGCTCCCAGCTACAGCTGCATCAAGGAATCTATAGCAATTTTCAGGTCTGCTGTAGGAGTTGCTTCCACAAACTTAGAGTCCTCTGAGATGGTGGAAAAATGTGAAATTTCCTTTTCAATGTGAAATAAAATATTTATTATGTTGATGAATAGACGACTTGAATTAAGTATGTCCAAAATTTCTTTCAGTCTGTATGACCTTTCCTGACTTAAATGACTTTGTAGTATCTGCAATCTTCAGTAAGTAGAGAGCCAGTCGTGTTTTACAGTTTTTTTAAAACTATCGATCAGCATTGAACAATAAAGTTGGAATGCAATAAACTCTTTGTTGTGTTCAGTTAGTTGCTTTGGTTTGGGTTTTGACTGGTTATTTCATTGTGCTCTTTGGCCTTTTCTTCACGAAAATATTTTCTTCATGCCAATTCCTTTTGAGATTATTTCATCTCATAGAATCACAGAATATCTCAAGCTGGAGTGCACCTATAATGATCACCAGCTCTCTGCTCCTTGCTGAACTGCCCTAAAACTAAAAGATATGACTGGGAGCATCACCCAGACACTTCTTGAACTCGGACAGACCCGGTGCCATGACCACTTCACTGGTGAGCCTGTTCCAGTGGCTGACACCCCTCTCAGAGAAAAACCTTTTCCTAATGTCGCATATGAACCACCCTGAGCTTCATTCTATTTTTTTGGCTCCTACTACTAGTCACTGGGAAAGGAGATCAGCACCTGCTCTGCCCCTGCCCACCCTGAGGGCTGCAATGATGTCACCCTCAGCCTCCTTCAAGCCGAACAAACCAAGCGACCCCAGCAGCTCTTTGTAAGTCTTGCTCTTGAGGCTGTTCATCATCTTGGTTGACCTGCTCTGGACACATTACTATAACTTGATGTCCTTCTCTACTGAGGCACCCGAAACTGCACACAATACCTGAGGCTGGGCCAGCGCATGTAGAGTGGGACAATCACCTCCTCAACCAGCTAGCAATGCAGTTCTTGGTGCTCCATGGGATGCAGTTGGTCCTTTTCATTTCTTATTTTATAGAATCTTAATCAGGACCATGCCAAAGTCTCTTAAGTAGTGCTACTAACTAATGTGAAATATTTTTTCTTCATTTACCACTTTATAGATCTATTCAAAGAACTTAAATAAAAAACTAAAAAATGAGATTTTCCTTTGCAGAAGCCATGTTGTTTTTATTCTGCTTAATGATATCCTAGACACTGCAGTTTTTACCCTTGGTAACCATCATTTCAACTAATATGCTAGGTATGGACATAGACCTTAAATCTCTAAATGCTCTTTTAAGAGTAAAATTCTTACTACAAATTAGGTCAGATGGCTAATCTGAAAATTCTAATTTAAAAAAAAGTCACTCTACCAGTATGCCAACATTTAGTTATTCCTAATGAGTAGTATCGAAGTTTTGGCTTTAATTCACAGTAGAAGACTAATTAAACTAGAGAGGGCTCTGTGCTAGTAACTTCACTAAATCAGGTCCTGTTCTCTCTGGAATTTCTTGAAATAGACATACCATGAGATTTCCACCAATTGAAATGCTTTTATGGTTTTTTTGAATAAAAGAAGGACAATACAAATAATTTTCTTAAAAACTGTCAATAACTTTTTTCTAAAATTAGAATAGATGTCACCAAATATCTATTGAGCTGAACAGTCAAGACAACAGTAAATAAAAGATATATAAGATTAAGTATAAGAACAGGACAGGTAAGCAGTGATACTTTTTGAAAATATTCTGCAGCCTTCAAAAATTTGTACTTAGGAATTTCTTCAGCTAGACACCTTAACTGTCTGTTTAATAACCCTCCATGGAATTTTCTATGGTATTGTTCAACCACTCTGAACTTGTCAACTTTTAGCAACCATATCATCCTTACTAGCTGATGATTAGGGGCTAAGATGGCCAATTCTGAGCATTTCTGTTCAACCCTTCAGTGAATCCACATAAAAGTGATTAAGTTTTATTATTTTGCAGGAAGCATTCAAACCAATTTACTGATATTAGAAATGGTTTAGAAAAAGAAATACAGCTTTTTTTTTTGCAGCACAGAAAAGACAATAAAATTTACAGTGCAATTCTATCATGTAGGGGGCATTCCCACAGCTGTTGTTAAGGTCTGTATTGCACTTGGCATCAGAGCAGAATCAGTCCATTAGGCAACAAGACTTCTACAGAATAAAGGATATTATAAGATTCCATTATTTCACCATTAGAGCCAATGTATACATGTGGCTGCTTATACTCTTTTTGCAACAATTTGAATATATTCATCCTGCCTGCTATAGTTTCAGAGATGATTAGTCTTCAATACAGGCCCTGGGTAATGACTTCAGCAAAGAAGACTGAGGCCTCTACCATATTCGCAAAGTGATCCTTGTGTGAATGAAAAAAGGGCAAAAGAGCTCAAAGCTAAGCATTATCCTGTACTAACCTCCTGTATATTTTGATTGCAAAGAATTTTTCATGTTGTAGGTTCATATTACCCTCAATTAGTGTGTGAAATTTCTGTTGGCATGTTACAAATGCCCCTTTGAGGTATCAAGAAACATTTTTCATTTATATAATGATGGCTTTGTTTGGCATCAAAGTTTTGTTAATCAGAGTCTGTTCTGTCCTTGCTTCATAAGTAGACAATCAAATCAAACAGGTCTAGACTTTCTGAAACTAACTGAGATGCATAAATTTCAGCAGGTTTGAGGACAATAACATAAGGATAAAATACAGTATAAAAGGATAAAATATAGGGTAAATGAAGTAATACTTTAACCCTATGTTTCTAAGATTTTCCTGCTTTTTTATTGAGGCAGAAATGAACAAAATCAAATAAATAGTTTAAAATAAAAGATCCTGACATGCTCTGGAGATGTGCTACCATATTTGCCATCATAACCAAAATTATAAAATTATTTAATCTCTTTTTCCTTCTAGGTTGAAACCTTCAAATTGGAAAAGCTGATGTTTAAGACATATTTCCATGTAAATTGCTTTAAAGTATCTGCATGTAAAAATTCATAGGAAGAATAAATAGTAATTATCATTGCAGACAGCTCAAACTGAAGAAAACTCTGCACTTCACAGCAGCAATTAAGGAAAGCAAACTTGGTAAGATGGATAATGAATAGGATATAAAGCACACAGGTATCCCATTGGAAATCAATGGAACTCTCTCCTCAGAGTCAATCTGGAAAAGGATAAGGAAACAAGGAGTGTTCAGAAGTGAGCAGTGAGAACTATAAGATGTGAGGCTTTCAGTAAACTGTTCTATGAAGCAAAATTATGGCATCAAGATTGAGTAATTTGGCAAGTGGATTCATAGAAGCTATCCATTAACATGTATCACAAAGAATCAAAGAAGTGTTTAAACTGAAGGGATCTTTGGAAATCAGTCAAGTCACCTTCTCAAGCGGGGTCAGCCAGAGCAGGTTTTCCAGGCCCATGTCCAGTTACATTATAAACATATCCACAGAGACTCCACAATGGTTTCAGGTAATCTGTTAGAGTGTTTGACCACCCTCAATGTGAAAAAGAGGGGTGTGCATATACATATCAAGAGACATAGCTATAGGTAGCCAGATGAAGATATAGCTACAGTCATATAGATACATACACATGTATTTACCTCCATCCTGCAATCCCATGTGAACAGGAGTGCCATGCATGGGCAGGTAAGATGACAATAAATTTGTGTAAGAATTCCTACTTACTGAGTCTTTCTTTACTCCTGTCTGGGATAACAAAGACCTTACCAGAAGCTGTGGATTTCCTAAGAATTCATTTTCAAGCTCCAGTAGCTATAAATGTTATGAATAGTCATAGATGTGTACTAAAAATTTAAAATACCATTGTTTGTTCAACTCATTCTCAAAATATAAATTATATCAGAAGCTTAACAGAACACCAAGTGATGGCGTTGCTGATGTTATGCTCATTTTAAATGGACATTTAACCTGATAAGAGAATTTGTCTTTCAGAATCAAATTTAGAATTTGATTAATTTAATTTTGAAGATATTTTTGAGAAACACCTTCAAAGATAGAAATATTGCAATCTCAAAGCATATTTCTCTGTAACTGATTACTGAAGGATTTTTTAATCTTCCTCCAAAATATCAGCTTAGCTTTAGCACCAGGGATTTGTCACTGGATTGTGAAAATGCTGTCTCTGATCTCTTGTAGTCATTCTTGGTGTATTGCGTTTGTGTGGCCAAGCTTTGGTAGCGGGGGGTGCTACAGAGATGGCTTTTTTCCAGCCAGGGTCAACCCAATACACTTGGAAGAGAGCAAACATAATTGGATCTTACAGATATTTTTTTCGGCATTTTACTATTTTGCTTGATTTCTGTCTTTAAATAGTAATTTAAAAATTTATCATTGTAAATTTTACATAGTGTGAGAAATATCTCATGGCCATCTAGCAGCACATTTTCTCAGTAAATTACATAGAATGGTTAACCAAAAAATTAAGTGATTTTTTTAAAACTTTTTCCCAGAACATTCAAACCCCAAACTTTACAAATTCCTTTCCCTTTTAGGTTTAAGTTTCTTTTGTATTAATTTTTTCTCACCTAAAATTAACTACTGCAGCCTCTTTTCCTGTTCTCACATTCTATTCTGATTGCAGATACATGAATATTTAAAAAAAACCCTATCAAACACTTTTTTTGCAGTGCAGAAAAATAAGAAAGTATCCTGGGGCATTTCTCACATATTAATTATAGCTCTGGTTGATTTCCAGGAACAACTGTTTTAGAAACCTGCCCACACAAAGTGAAATTGATCAAAGAATTTGTATTAGAAGTACTGCCTATTAAAAAAAACAAACAAACCAAAAAAAAAACCAACAAAACAAAACAAAACCAAACCAGCAAAAAAAAAAAAAATTGGTTTCAGCCATAAAACAGAATAATGTATACAGGGATTTAGACATAAGACTCATCAGGAAAAAAAAGAAGGAAATGAAAAAGTTAAATAGTCAAAGTATCTTTAATGATATAGCAGAAGATACATAGATATAAAACATGTATACATAGACATACACAAACATTCACATGCACATGCACACACATATTCTTCCACTTGTTGTATTCTCTGGATCTTGTTTATTATCTTGTTTATTATCATCAGCAAAGATAATAAAATACATTGTGTACTAACCTATTCTCTGGTGCAGAACTGTTTCATGTTGTTTGGTAACATAATAATTTTTTAAAAAGAAGCCTTAAATTTTTATATCTGTCTCAGATTTTCATTGTGATGTTTCAGTCTGATTTCAAAAAAACCTGAATACTTTTATCTGTAGCTGGAGAAAAGGCTCAGAATTCTATAGGTAGATGACAAGAATTTTATCAGTTATATGCAGGCTTCTTGCCCCACTGTATCACAGTATTTAAGGAGGAGATGTAAAATCCACGGAGTTATCAGTCAGTACCTGGGAGATAGAGATGCTGTGGCATATCTAGAAATAAGATATTTGGTTCCACATCTCTCAGAAATTTCTAGTAAAATGTTGAATCAACAGCTCATCCATAATGTAATGATCAGTTTAACTATGCAAGGTTATTCCTTTAAAGTTTTGCCCATACAACAACCACTAAGATGCACAGCTGCTGGTTTCAGCACTGTAGGGTGGACACTGTTATTGTAAGATCTTCATTGAGCAGTCCATGAGGCCTCTGGTGACAATAAGAGAATGACCATGAGGACAGTGAATTACCATAGACAGCTCTGCTACAGAGACATGACTGTATATTTCAGGGAAATGCTGTCAGCCTAGAGATACTCATTATCTGTAACTTGCACAGACTCTAAGAAGAATACCAGCTCCCAACAGTTCTGTTTGTTTTCTGTCTAGGTTATTAAGGATGGCATACTTTTAATCACTTTATAAAAGTAAAAAGTTTTCTTGAGAGACGATGAAAGGGCATTTTGGTAATTAGTGTTTGCAAAGTTCTAAGAAGTCCTAAATTTCAGTCGCTGGGTTCAAAATAATATGAAAATTTCTTTGTTCCTGAACTTCTGTGACTGTCCCTAAGTATACACTGCCTTTGATCAAATGATCAAGGTAATTTTGATGCCTTTATTCATGCGGAGTAGATCATTGCACAACATAAATGGTCCTACAGAGTCCCAATAAAGTACTTGTGGTTTGCAGTAGTATTCAATGCAAAACAACAGTGTCTACTACCAATGGATAATGAGAAAAGAGGGTCCACTTCAATTTTAATTAAATCAATAGGAGTGTTTTCATTTGCTTCACTAAATAGGTGCTTTTCCTTTTTTACAAGATTTCTAATAGTCCATTTTAAAATATGTTTCTCCCTAGTGAGATCAAAATGAATCCTTTACTGTGGCAACCAAGAAAGATTTTCAATGCAGATGCAGTCATTGTGTTGTTTTACAGAGTGCAGCATTTACAATGTTTGGTCATTTGTGTACCACTGAAATAATGAGACAGACACACAATATGACATGCAAATAGGAAAGAAAGCTTTCCAGAGCTATGGAACAGATAATAATATGGCCAGCTCATCTGAATAAAAAGCATCACCATTCTTAACCAAGAAAAAATAGGGGGGAAAAATTGTTTCATTGACTAATAATGTAAAGGATGCAGCATTGCCAACCTCTATAGAGTCCTTAAAACCTGATAGGACTTGTAACTTGCCATAGCTACAAACTATTTAAGTACATAATGGTTTTTCCAGCAAGTGAAAAAACCTTAGAACAGACTCATTAGGAGAATGCAACTGCTCAAAGAAAATCTTCACCCAGCAGAGCTACCTCTTTAAAATGTTAATGTTTGATCTCTTTTGAGTTTACCAGTTAAGAAAAGCAAAATAAAACCCCCAAGCATTTCTAGTAAGGATCTACATTATCTGGAAATTATTGAGATGCATAGTGCTCTAAAGAAAAGAAATTGATAGCTTGGGTATATGCTAATACTCATGCCATTATAGTTCATATACACTCCTGCTACCAGTTGTTTACGTTGTCTTTTCACTGAGAACCAGACTTGAAGAGGAACCCTTCTATTGCTTTTAGAGCAGCGTTCTGAAATAATGCCTTGAATTCTGTTAGAGCCCCCTGCAAAACTGTTACAAGATGGAAGTCTAAAGTTCCTTGAAATTTTAAGGACTTTTTTAGTATACTCCACAAATACCAAGTTTTAAACCTGTCTGCCTACTATATTTTGATAATCTGCTTTAAGAGAGGATTTTTTTATTATATAAGACCAAATTCTTCAAAGATACAGCTTTTAAAAATGTGAATGCACCAATTGAGCTCAATTGAATTAGATTACTGAGAATAGTTACTATAAATGCCTGCAGGAAAACAACAGCAACAACAACAACAACATTACCTTAATGTACTTTGCACTAAATACACTTTTGCATAAGTGCACCTAAAAGCAAGGTTCTGGTCACATAGTTCCCTTAAGCATTCTAGCAAGAAAGGCCAATAGAGGCAAAGCTGCAAAGCAGACAGAGATAGATCACCTTTTTCTCAGGATAGCACAGGTGATGTCAGCAGTTCAGTGATGGAATTCTGGGACTTTGGATCATTCATAAAATCCCCCTGTAAAACCTGAATGGAATCTCAGGTGAATAGTAAAGTAAACACTCATCTCTGTTTTCTGTAAAAGCACAGCTAACCAAATTTATAGTTAATATCTGTGTATTTACATGAACTGAAGGGGTGCAGCACAGAAATCTGGTCCAAACTATGCCAGCATGTGTGCAATACTATTTTAAATTATATTAAGACATCTGAAATAGACTTTCAACCCTGCTTTGATGAATTTGATGCAACTCAAACTATGTCTCCCATAAGACAGTGGATAAGCACAACCCAAGTTAAAGAAAATATGTTTGATAGTTTTTCATGGTAATGGTATACTAACTCTCTTTACAAGCAGGTATTACAGTGCTTACAAAAAAGCACTCACTTTCCTGTGACAGATTACCACTGGCTCTTTCTTTTTCACCTCTTCTTTTAGTTATATTTACCAGGTCTTTAAACCTGGAAGAGCCAACTACCTGCAGCCCCAGGGAGCTGTTATGTATTACTGCAATTTAGTGGTGGAGACTGCCATTTCTTTTCTCCAGAACTACTAAATGTTTGGACTTCTGCTGTAGTTGGTTGCTTTTTCTTGGTTCTTGCCTTCTTAAGTGCTGTTAAGTACTCTTTTCTTTATATAGTTGCTTGAATGTTTTGGAAAAGGATTAATTTTTCACTCAGGTGTTTCAAGGTCTTTGGTATTCCTCTGTGCTTGGGGTGAGTTTGAGAAAGATCTTTTCCCCAAGCCTTGATTTGCCTCTGCTACCTGTGGATGTAATGCTGTTTTTCTCAGGGCAGTTGGATGTTTGCTCTTCATTTTATTGTGTGTACGGTTAAAGGAAATCCCTTGTTAGTTCATGATCCTGCCTGTGGAAGGGCTGTATTTCACTGTCCGCAGGTGATTGTGGGACTTTCTACAAATGCAAAATAAGGACATAAACTCTATCTGTTCTAAAGAAGCGGGTCTCAGCAAGCTGTGGAAGCTTTTATAGTCTGATGGCTGAATATTTACTTTTGATCTGTGTAGGTGCCAGACAAAAGTAATGGTAGAATTAAATAAGATGTAGTTGATATGATTATTTCCTTCCATTGACTGCATGTCCTTAGTATTTTATCTTTCAGTTTAGTAGGATTTGCCAGATTGACTTGGATCTAATTGCCAAGGTTTGTCTTAATGTGGCAAGTTCTCACTGCCCTAATATAACATTATAGTGTTTGGTTTTGTTACTTTAGAAATACCTGTAATATGTACAATATGAGTTGTCAGAAGGATGTAGAACAAGAAAGTCAGCAACATGGATAGTAACAAGTACACATATACCCTCTATTTTTCCCATGTGCTAAATGTACAGAAAAAGGCTACTTTATAAATCTGGTAACAGACTCTATAACTAGGATGTGGGGTTTTTATGAAATACAGTGTGACTTTCTTTTTCAAATGAATATTAATCTTGATTTTCAAGACACGTGTAACTTGGAATTTTATTTGGCAGAGTTATTCTTACTATCCTAGGACAGGCCCAGTTACAGTCATTTTGGATTGACAATTATACATTTATTCAGCCACTACAAATAATTGGAAAATGTCAGAAGAACTGACTTAAACTCCAGTCAGTTTAATCTGGCATGTATTTGTGCTGCTGCTGAAAAGGTCGTTTCTATTCTTGCCTTTATACTGGAGCTAATGTTCATGTGGCTTCAGAGTGAACTGATTAAAAAGGTGTAAGATGAAAACTAAACAGGGGGAAATTGTTCAGGGTCAATGTGGTTCCTGAAGAAGATTGCAGAAGACTGTGACTTCTGAAGAAGTGTGGCTGCATGACTACCAGCCCTGGAACGTGGGAATACAGAGAAGACTCTGCAGAACACAGTGGCTGTAACTGCTCCTTTAGGCACTAGACTCTGCCAGACTTAAACCTGAACCTTCAAAAGACAGCATTTAACCCACTGCTTCCATGGTCTGTGCTGTGTTATGCACTGATTCCACTGCCTCACAGATGTGACTAAGCTTCTTTGTACTGATCCATGTAAACATGAAAACAAACAGCACTTAGCCAAGAAGCAATTTCTCTTCAGAGAAATAAAATGGAAATCTTGATGTAGCACACTGTATTTCCCAAGCTCTCAGGCTGATTTTGCTTGTGACCTAGAAGGCAGTGCTTTATGGAATTTCATTAATTTGAGTGATTTCTGACCATGTCAGTTTTGTCTAATGATAAACTTAACAAAATTTAACAGTCTCAATAAAGAGAGGGTCTACAGAAGTACAGCTAATTACTGTGTTACTGTGAAATTTCATGACAAAAATGAAGATTGTATATTCTTATGTATTTGGAAATCTATTTGGAGATAACACTGTCTTTGCCCACTATGTATATTCTTCTCAAAATGAGTATAACTGGATTTTAGTTCTAAATTCTTTGCAAATTACAAGCATTCTTCCTTTGAAAAGCTTTTTAGGGATTTGAATATCCATTCACTTTCTAAATCATAATCCCATTCCTCTCCCCAGTTTTTGAGTTGTTTTGGTTCCATCACTTTAGAAAAACATATTTCAAGCACCCTACAGTAGTATAAAACTCCATGTACTCATTCCATACATACATTAAAATGTACTTGCTTTCTCTTTTACTTTGGAGCTATATAAGAACAAAAAGTTCTGTCTGTTCACTATACATGAAAATCCCCAGTGAGTTAAATTTTTCCAGTTATAATGCTGTGTTTGAGTGATTTATGGTCTATGATGCATGGATGGAAATACACACACGAGATTTAATAGGCTATTTCCAAAACCCAAACAACCTAAGAAAGCCTCATTATGGATTGCATGTGCTACATGCTGTGGTCAGTATTTCATCTTACGTGTAACGAGACCCATTACCTTATGACAGTAACTGATGGCAACACAACATATCATGACACAGAGAAGTAAATCTGTAGGTTCTTGGGGCCACTTTTGCAACCAAAGAGTTTTTTTTTTAATCCTGCAGGAAGAACATACTTCTTTCTGTGCTTACAGTGAAGGTGCTGTCAGCATGAATTTTTTAAGCTACGTTTTGTGTATGGTCTTAGAGTGTGAAAAGTGCATAGTTTTCTTCTATGCCATAGTCTCCCAGCTCACTCTTACTGGCATTACAGGCCTGCTGATGGCTCTAGCATAAAAATGCAGCTCTTTTTCAGCATTCTGTGTGTTTCTTTTGTTAGCTATGGGACAGCCTTTCACAGAATCGTAGAATCATTTAGGTTGGAAAATGCCTCTAAGACAATAGAGTCTAACCATTATTTTCGATATTGTTTTGTGCAAAACCACAGTGGTAACATCTTAACTGTATTTTCATAATTTTAATTCTTTATTTACCACACATTAAACCATTTTTAATGTTTCTGATTTTCTTTATATACATATGTACACAGGTATTTCACTTTCTCATAGTCAATTACATTATAGCATGAAACTAATGACAGTAAATAATTTCCACTTATCTTGTAGAAATGATGAAAGTGATATCTATGGTTTCTCTTCAAAAGTTAGCATGCTATACCGTCTCTATGGCACTGCATATTTTTCTTCTTATTAATACAGCCACACTGAAAAGTAGGGCAAATAGCACAGTAAATGCATACAGAATCATTGATACTTGAAAGGTGTGAGTTGGATCAAAACAAACTAGCAAATCTTAATTTATCAACCAGTTTTTATCAGTGATTCTTCTCACAAAGGCATATATAGTCATATATATATGTACACTTTATGTCAGTTTGCACACACTCTGAGTCTAGTAGAAGTGATGTGCTGAAATGTCTCTCTCTCATCTCCTTAGAGCATGAATGAAGCTAAATAGAGATTTCTTGTACCAACCATATAAACTGAACCGTTCAAAGTGCAGTGATTACAAGATGGTCATTGGTATTATCATCATTGATGATGCTATTAAGACAAGAGCTCAGAGAAGAATCCACTTCCACACACCATCCTCATTTGAAATACAACAGATTGGGAAATGGAATGGAGTGTCCATAGCTGAACCTTGATTTCATCTCATACTGATTACATGTATTATTTACTTTCATTCTTTGAATACAGTTATCAAATTTTCTTGTACAGATGGGAGTTGTACAAGCATGGAAAAGAATTATCCACTTAATTCCAGACTGTGAACATGATCAATATTAATTTAATGGAAAACCATGCTCTCATGCAAATGTTCTCTAAGGAATTTAGTAGAGCTTCTGCACAAACATTCAAGATTCTGAATTGGGTCCTTTGCTTCAGGATTATAGACAGAATATATTATTATAATTAAAATTTTCTTTTCAACAACAAAAAATTCCTTCCCCCCTCTATATGCTTGAGATAAAAATTTTATATTCAGAAAAACAAGGCTTTTAAAAGCCTTTATAGCAGATGTTGCTGTTAACCAAGAATCCCAAAGATCCATGCATTATGAAGTAATCACCTGGAATGGATGTAAACTGAGCAAGGGAATTCCACTGCAGAATTATAAATATCTCATTCTGCATAGAGTAACTGCTTCTTACTGCTACCTAAAAATAACGATGGCTATAACAGAGAAAGAAAAACAAAAGTAAACCAAATTAGCCAGAAACACCTGGTCTATGAAAAAAAAAATGTTGTCAGAGCTAAAACAAGTAAAACAAAGCTACAAGCAGGTTAAGAAATCTTCCCATAAGACAGACATAACAAGCTTCAGTCCTGAGTTCTTGCAAGAACTGGCAGTACTCTATTTCAGGGCTATCCCATCAGACTTATGAAAGAATCATATTAGCAGGTAAAATTTAACAGTGAGTCACGATGACATTTAAGGATCACTGGATCCTTAGTAATTGAATGAACACATTTTTTAATATGAAATTTTACTTCTAGAAAATGGTAAATGTGGAGTCTTAAATTGATGGGTGTAATTCTGACCCCACAGTTATGATTACAGTGGATTAACTCCTTCCAGCAAGTCATGCTCTTTCTTAAGTCTCTCTGGATATGATTGAATGATTTTGTGTTTTACATTAGCACTGCTAAAATATTTGAGGTGAAACAGAAATCAAGCCCATATGTATTTTAGGGCATAACAAAATAAATATATTGTACTTCTCTGCACCTGACCTTGTTTATAGTTTTATATCTCTCAAAGAGAGGCTGGCCTTTATAGAACCAGAGACCACTGGGAAAGTCAAAATGAAATCAAAAGAGGATCTGAACAGCAGCACTGATTTAATCTCATTAACCTCTGTAAACTCTCAGGTTCCTCATGCTCTTATGAGCCTTCCTCTTATTCTGTAAAAATGAGTAACATATCTATAAGGAAGCTCCACCTCCAGGCATTGTCTGCTTGCAAAAGACAGTAGGAAAACTTCACATTCTTGTGACTTACCTTGACATGCAGTTGCATGTTCAGACCCTTCATGGTTGGCAATAAGGAACAATATTACATAAAAACCATAAAAAGTGAGTTGGTCTCTTCCATTTTTCATTCATGTCGGTATTTCACAGTCCAAGTTCATTAGCTCTCAATAGAATGCTCTCTCCTACATTTAGTCATCTCTGAAGCTGATAAGAAAGTGCTCTTGTTTTGGTGTTCTGTGGTCTGCTGAACTCTTCTAGAGAAATAATTTCATGGAAAACCATGATCTCATGTAGATGTTCTGTAAGGAATTTAGTAGAGTCTTAATCATGTCACATGAGTTTTCTTAATGAATGGGTAGATCTTATCTTCCATCTCTCATGGTCCATTTTCAGATTGTTTTCTACCTTTCACCATCCCTTCTATTTGTAGATGAACTCTCTCCAAATAGTGGTGGTCTACTGCTATAGCAGTGGCTCCAGTTCTTGAGGTTTCCTCTTTGCTAGGTGCAGCAGGAGTCTTGAACTCCAGAGCAAAACATGCTGTGTCTTGGGTTTTAAGCAGGAGACTCATTCTTCCACCTGTTGCCTTGTGCTCCCAAACTGTGAGGCTTCTGGGGCACTGTCTCTGCCCCTTCTTGCTCCAGGTCTTCATAAGCTGGGTGAAAGTCTGGTTAGCAGATCTGTCATGCACCAGCCAAGTGGGGCTGATTCCAGAGGCCTGAAGCAAAGCAGAAAATACTGAAAGGATATTTTAAAAGGAAGTCATACTCCCTAAAAGTAGCTTGACATCCAGACCTAGATATGATATATAAACTCCTATGATACACAAAATCTGTATACAGCCTTTCTGCAACAAAACATCTATGCCAAGTGTTGAAATTCAAGTCTCTCAGCCATTTACTCTTCCAGTAGTTCAAGAGGCATTGGCTTATTTTCAATTCTGCAAATGGAACTGTAGTACCTTTAACCCCATGAGAAATGTATGAGTGCTTCTGCCATGCTTATGAGACTAATTTAATCTCTTTGTTATGTGGTTAAATCATCCTTTCTCAATCAGAAAATTTAAGGTTTGAAAAAGGGAACACCTTGCTGAATTCTTGTGCAAAATGAAAGTATATAGAAGGGGGAAAGACAGGGCAGACTACCAGGAGAAATATAAAAAGTTGCCTGGATATTGTATAACTTGACTTTAGGAAAGCTGTGGTCTTTCATAGGGTCACTGTAGCCCAAGTGATGAATTCTTGTCTGGATAAGTGAACAATTAGGTGGATGGAAAATTGGCTGAACTATCAGGCTCAAACAGTGTTCATTAATGTCCCAAAACTCAGCTGGTGCCCTGTAATAAGTGACATCCCACAGGGACAAACAGCGAGGCCAGGATTGTTTAATTTCTTTACTAATAACCTGTCTAATTTTGCAAGTCTGTGACTGGCACTAAAATGAGGGATGGAGGAAGAGGGGGAGCAGGAGGTCTACCATGCTGGGGCAGGGTGCTCCATAATG
Organism: Molothrus ater; assembly: GCF_012460135.2. Taxonomy (NCBI): domain Eukaryota; kingdom Metazoa; phylum Chordata; class Aves; order Passeriformes; family Icteridae; genus Molothrus; species Molothrus ater. Next base: position 83,444,861 of record NC_050478.2, read on the forward strand.
ACCCATTTGGCTTAGTAAAAATACTCCAAAGACCTTAATTTTTAATTTTCTAAAGCGTTTTGGCTGAGTCATGATTTTTTCAGAAGCAGTTCTCTGAGAAAGGAAAATGCGAAGATTTTATGGAGAACAGCAAAATGGGAAAGCAGCACAGCAGTCTGGCAAAAGCTGACTCTAAAATAAGCAACAGAGAAGTTGATCCAGTTGTAATCCCCAAGGAGTGTACTAACAAGTACTGATTTGGCTGGAGAAGCAAAGAAACTTTCTTCCTTCTCTTCTTCCCTTGCACACATCTTTTACAACCCTTTATCCACCTGATGATGAGGGGGAGGATGTAGGAGAGAAATGGTAATAAAGCCTCTTTAATCCTGAATCTCTGCATAATTGCCTTACTGTATCCCATTCCTTATTATTTTTCTTAGTCTCTGCTTAGAAGATTATCTTATATTTAAAAGCTTCAGAATCTCAGCAGAAACACCTGAGGAAAGATATGACCTTCTATTAAGTTAAGAACTAAATTCCTGAGCTAAGTGTGGTGTGAGAAGACAACTTGTTTGGCTACATTTATAGTTTCGTGTATGATATCAACTTTTCTTGGTTCTAACTAAAGGTAATTATTTGTGTTAATTTTTTAAATTGTAAAAGAAACTTAAAAACTTTTCCTTTAAAATTGAAGCTTGAAACCAGAAGAAAATATAGATGCTTTGATCTCGGGGCTATGTATCCATCACTGTACCAGGAGGGGAGTGCCAGATCAAGCACGGGATGCTTATGCAGATATGAAATTGTACCATTTGCAGCAGTTTTATTACATTAATTACTTTCAGCTAATTATTATTTACTCTTGGAATTTAACACTCAGCTGAAGACTCAGAAGGAAGCCTCTGCAGAACTACTGCTTCTCCTCTACTTGTTAGGTGATTGCCTATGTTTAATATAATCAGCTGGTAGCATATGCTGTGGCAAAAATACCAGTAAAGGATCCATGACACATATTTGGGAAAAAATCCAGCCGTGCTTAAGGTCAGCAGAGTGATGAATTTGGGGATCAGCATAGTCCCTGGGTATAGGCAATGAAGTCAGCAAGTGATTAGAAGGTAAGTGTACAAGATCTGGGAGGAAAAGTTTATAGATGAAAAAGGATATGTCTGTGGAGGAAGAGAAGTTACAGAATCTCTAAACTGATGACAGTCTTTGATTTAGAGGGGTAGAGATTATAACTTGATAAATATCAGCCAAAAAGACATTGCAAGCAAAACCCCAAAGGAAAACACCATGGGGTGATTGCATGTCCTAGGCAGTAGCTGTAGTTAGCATCATCCTCTCCAGAGCCTGCAGGTAGACACATCCCTCCCAGGACCATCTCAGAAGTGGGTGCAGCAGCATGATGCTGACAGCAGCTGGACTGAGTCCAGTGAGCTGCTGGACTCACTAACAGACCTGCTTCTCACAAACCTGCAGAAAATGCTACACAGTAAGAAATTATTGAGCTCTTGGAGGTAATAACTCCAAAGCTGTGCAGCTGCTTTAATATTGTCTTTAGAGATGGCACTATGTGTTACAAGGCAGGCTTCAATTCAGCGCGCATAAGTACTTGGAGAATGTTAAACACTTAGCAACTGATACAATCTGGCAATATTCAATTGCAGTCTACTTAATTCAGTGAGTGGAATATCTTTTTCCTTATGTGAACATGTTTTGTGGCAGAATATGCTCATATTTTTGTGGTAACTGAGCTTGGTAATCCTTTCACGTCAGGTATCATCATGTGTTAACTTTTTAGAGATATGTGCTCCATGAACCTCGGTCCTTTTCTAGTGCCTACAGTGTCATGAAAAGTAGCATCAGGATCAGTGCCAAAGCTGCTCTGGCTGGGAAGCTTCCACATAACACCTGTGTGTCTGCATGATACTGCTTCTGTCTGAAAGCCTTTCCAAGTGCCAGGAACTGCTGCCACATTCCCAGCAGCACACAGTTAACTTGTGGGGAGTAACTGCTGCAAGCTGCAATCTGGAGTGAGTATTTCCAGGAGAGCTGACTCATTCTGAAGTTGATGAGATAATTCATTGTTTCCTAGGATGAGTTTCCCTCTCCAGTGCTATCTTCAGTTCAAGAAGTAGGAAGATTATGTGATTCTGGAAGTGCTGAGCTTAGGTTGGGAGCACTTCCTGCATCTGTATTCAAAAAGGAATGAACCATTTTTTTAAGTACGGTGATGTCACCCTGTGAAACAAACTGAGGAAGAGCAAAGAACCTGGAATGGACACAATATGGAAAAAGTCACAGCAGGCAGGACACTGGAAAGGTGGGGCAATATGCACAATGACAGTCCACTGGGACTTAAACTGAAGAGAGTGAGGAGGAAGAAGAAGGGAAGGATGCCCAAACACTACTTAGGTGGAGAAGAGTGAGTCAGCAGGGAATCTTCCCAGGAAATGAAAGCCCCCTGCATGAGAAAGAGGAGACATAAAATATGTTAGTCACCATTGCATTTCCACAGATCTCTATCATTCTATTTTTTAAGGATTTAGCCAAACCTGCAAGGACATTAAACAAACTGGGAACAGTTCTTAGGATATCCTAACACTGAGCTCAGAGAATAGAAAAATCAGTGTTGACAGTAGCAGTACTTGTCACACTCTCCAACATACCATGTTATCTATTCTCCCTCCAACACCCCGGGCTTTAAACCTGCTTCAACACTATCATAATGGGTAGCATATCAAAACAAGGAATACATAAAGATTTCAGCCTTTTGGGTTTTGTGGGTTCTTTTGTAATCTCTCTTTAACAAGCCTCTCTTCGTTTCTTGAAAATGTCATTCTAGCCAAAGATCTTCTATAATTAAAGAGCAAAACTGTCCAAATAATTAGAAGTTTTCTCTTGCCCTGAGCATAGCTCTGGGCATAGAAATGGAGTTTAAGGCAAACTGCGCAGCAGTAGGAGTAATTCAATTATTTAAAATGAATGTCTGCCTTCGAAACCCTGTTCAGTGGAAAAAAAAACAGCAAGATTAGGAACAATGGAAAAATGATAGGGGATTTTCCTTAGGAAAGTAATCAAAGCAAAAGTTACAAAAATCTTCCCTAAAGTGCAGTGAAACCACGGGATTTTTTTAAAGCGACTGGCTGTCAGGCCCCTAGGGCTTCTGGCCTTGATTATGCAATGTCTGCACAGGCAGGACTGGCTGCCAGCAATGGCTTTCATATGCACTTCCTACAGAATATGCTACAATAAAATACACATTAGGCCCTTTTCATTCAGAACACATTGCCAATGGTAAAAATCCTTGAGTCCATTCTTATTTTCTGATGACGGGGGAAAGAGTCTTGTCTAATTAGGTGCATCTCATCCAAGATTCCTGCTTGCAAATCTCCCATCTCTGATAATGAGGTGTTCCTGCTCCCTCTGCAGGGGCTAAGCAGGCTGCAGTCATAAAACAGACAGCTTTTGTATGCCTGAGAACCAGGTGAAGACACAATTCTGACCATACTTGTCCTCTCATTAGTGCCACGAGGAAAAATTTGCTCAGTTGAAAGTTTGGGACAAATATTATTTGGAGCCTTTTATATCTTCCTTTCTCGCTGGTTGTTTTTGAGGGTTCTTTTTGAGTTTTTGGTTTTTTGGTTGGGTTTTTTTTTTGCAGCATAATAAAGCCAAAAACATAAATTATTTTGTGCTGATTGCATTTTCTGCTTCCTCAGGCTGATTTTCAAGTTATGGGGTGGTGTGGCATCCTTAGGGACCAGCAACTTACCCTCTTTTATTTACTAGTGGAACATCAGTGTGATTAACAGTGCTCGGTAGGAAGGAGACAGCTAAATGTGACAGAAGAGAAGTAATGTGTAAGCATGCCTGTGCTAGATGCTGCAAAAGCTCCTGATAGCAAACTTGGAATAAAACGCTTCCTAGTGTGCAGTCAAAGCTCTGGACTGCACTCGTGCATTTCAATAGACTTTCCTTCCTTTAATGAAGCTGCTCTTCACTTATTTACCTTAAAACACTTATGCGGCTGTCACCCAAGTGTTTTGAAATAGAGATAACAGCTAGTTCCCTTTCTTCTTCCTTGGAGACAGGAGAAATGGTGTGATTAATTTATTACAGGTTTTTGTTTGCTTTATGTTTGTATGGATGACTGGGCACAATATGCTGGAGACTGGGTGGGAATAAATTATCAAAGGAGAGCTGTAGCAGAGCTGAAAAAAGGGAAATCTGTGGATGCTCATTTCACCTGAGGGTTCTTTCCATAACCTGAAGTCCTTCTCCTAGCGAGTTCTGTTACTAATAGGATGTATTGCTGCATTTGCTAAGAATTTTGAATTTTCAGGCTGTCTGCCTTCATGTCTTTATTTTGCCACCCATCACACATATTTTATTAGTTTGTATTCTACCTCATAGCCATCACGACAATTTCTTTTGTAACTTGAATTCTTTGAGCAAACAACAATGTACATATTCTTAGACATTGTATGAAACTAGAGCTACAATTATGTCTTATTTTCTCTCATGTAAATAGAGTATTCCTTGAATACAGAATAAAACACAATAATTTCTTGTAACTTCTTAGCCGTGACCATTGAAGAAGAAATTGAATTCTTGCTGCCTGCTGTCAGAAAGGAAGAGTAGGCTTCCTTGAGAGGTTCTGGCCAGGGCAGGGTTAATTTTTTGCAGTAGCTGTGGGAGGGACCTGACAGGGACCCGGAGGTTGTTGTGTACAACCTCACATCACTGCTGGGAGGGGAGGTGGGGAGAGGGGTGGGAGGAGGGGAGGGAAAGGGCTCTCTTCTGGGAAGAAGAGAGGTTGCTTTCGTGGTGCTGATCCCAAACCAGAGGGAGCTGTCAGGAGAGTGTGGCTGTGGTTGGGTGTTTGTTGTCAGGGGTTTCCATGGTGAGCTATCATAATTCTTCTCTTGTGCCCTCTGTCATTCGTATGTGGTTGTCACTGTTTCTTTCCTTATCTCATTGCTGTTTCCAGTAAATTGTTCTTATATCAATCCATGTGATCTTCACCTCTTGTGCACGTTTTGATCTTCACCCAGTTCTCCTCTCTAGCCCACTGCAGGGGTGGGGGAGGAGGAGGCAGGGAGTGAGAAAGTGGCCTGAGGTTCACAGTAGTTTCAGTGGGAATGCTAAATTTGGAAGTACAATTCCTAAACACCATCTATTAAGGGAAATTTTAGCTGGAAAAGGGCCATTTGAAACTGATAGTGTTCCACAATTATATGACTCCAAAGTGGTAGGGTTTTTTCGACAAAATCAGTGAAATTTCAGCCTTGGCTTTGAAGAAATTTTCTTCATACAAACCTAATAAATCCCTTTCCAGTGGTGAATAGGCTGTAATGATGATATTTACATTGGGCATTAAGAAAAATTTCTTCACTGAAAGGATTGTCTGAAAATTGGAACAGGCTGCCCAGGGAAGTGGTGGTGTTAGACATGCAGATGTAGTAGTGGTTTAGTGGTGGACTTGGAAATTTACTGTTGGACTGGGTTAACAGTTGGACTCAGAGATCTTGAAGGTTTTTTCCAACATGAACCTGTGATCCCTCTAGGGTGAAGAGAAGTGTAAACTGGCCAGAGAGGCCTTTCCTTATCACACTGAAGTGCAGTGATGGGAAAGAGGAAGGAAGCCTCACAACAAACCACACACTGCTGCAAGGCAGCCTTACCTGCACATAGAAAATGATCTAAATTCTCATTCTTGGCATTCCTGATGCCTTTTTGGAGCATCACACACATGTACAGATATCAGCCCACTGCACACAAGTAGCATGGAACACAAAAGGCCTAATCTGGCACCAGGTGGAGCCTGGAGGCAACTCTGTTATAAACACTGTTGAAAATTAATGCCTTTTTCTCTTGGGGTTTTATAATGCTTTAATTTCCTAAACCACATTCACCTGAATCTCTGCAAACACATTTCACTGGTATATGATTTTAATTGTTGCAATATTCTCCTAAAAGCTGAAGCAGGTAACTGCTCAATGAACTCTCTTACCTGCATTCCAAGATAGCAAAGATGACTGATTAGTACGAAATGAAATTGTGCACCCATATTAAACCTAATAGACTGGCTTACCTTTATATTACGCTTCAAATTAGGCTGAGATTTCCTTTAGCTTAAAAAAAGAGAGAGAGAGAGAAAAAAGGAAAAATATGTTAGTAATAATTTTATAGTTTTATATGAAGAACTGGAGATACCAGATAAGGACAGAAGTTTTTCAGGAGCAAAGGGTTAGAACCTTCTGAAAGGTTAAACCTTGATATCTGGATATTTAAACACTAAACAATTCTGAAAAATTCAGGACATTTTTATGGGTATAATATTAGGGTATTATCATTTTTGTTTATGGCCTACAAGTGGGTTTTAGAAAACTATTCTGGGACACAAAACTTTCTATTTTCCATGGCCAGCCTTTTTGGAGACCAGAGGCATAGCCCCAAATTCAGGATGTTCATTCAAATGGCCATGTAAATTTGCAGTAAATTTTACTCTCTCAAAGGACAAGAGATCAGCATTAACCATGCATTCGGACCCCTTTGTGGAAAACCTAGACTTTTATTTGCGATACATTTATTCTTCCTTTGAGAAGTCAAAAGAGACCTATAGATCTTTTGGGGAAATGGCTGACTTTATAAATTATTGAGGCATAACTGCAATAATTAGCTGACTTTTGTCATCATCATACTCCATATATAGCAGAGCTGCTAATCTCTTGCTTTTTTTCAGAGCTTTTGTCTTCTCAGTAGATTATATCTGTATGATCGGTTTTGATCACTTTGTAATGAATATTGTATCACAGTCTGCTAAGAAGACTAGTATCAACATGCTACTACTTCTTTTGGATTAAAATGTATGTGAAAAGTTTAAAAAGACTTTCACACTGAGTGGAAACATTCAGTGTTTTCCAAACAATTTGATTCTGTAGATTAGGCCAGGCTTTGATTGTATGTGATATTACTGGACATAGTAAGTCCATGGAAAGCTGTTTCAGTTCTAAATTGGCTCACAAAGACAATTCATCATTGTCTCCATCCTGAGGTGCATGCATCCATCATGTCCTTCAGGGGATGGTAGTAAGTATTTTAATCCTGCTTTACAGATAAAAAGCCTCAACAATGAGAGCTGAACAGGTTTATCAGACATTGCAGCACAGGACAAGTGAAGCAAGAAATGAAGCTATAGGACACTCTGATGTCCTAACCATTAGAAGTATACAGCTTTCCTAGAAAATCTGGATAAGGATGCATCTGCATTTTATCTAATTGTCCAGACTCAACTTTTGAGAACTTGTGACTGCAAAATTAATCCAGTTTATTTCGGCATGCTAATAGCTGCAAGTGTCTCAGACCTAGCTCACTACATCCACCCTCCTGGACTTTCTCCACTGCTCTCTGTGTGTATGCAGTGCCAGTTTGGGCTGCCTTATAAAAGCTCCTAGGGCATGTACAATTCCTCTTCTGTGGCAAATGGTGCTAGGTTTGCATGTTGCAGGCCAGTGCTGCAAAGTGATTGTGCTAGACTGGTAACATTCCAGAGGCATTCTTCCCCAGTCACCGTGCTTCAAGGAGCCACAGGAAACTGCTTTGGTCAACCTGCTGGCCATCCTAGAGGCTCTGAAATGTGGTAAAGAGTAGAGAGCCAAATGTCAGATATGATGCCTTGTAAATAAAGATGTGGCCCATGAAACATCGGTCCATATGTGCTGAACTGAGCCTCCTGTACCCAGTTTTTATGCTCTTTTAGACCAGAGCAGACATCAAAACACAAACCATTGAGCCATTTGTCACTCTTTCAACATAGAAGGCCTGTGAAATGATACAGAATGCTGCAGTCAAACCCTTGAAAGCATTACATGCACAGAGCATTGCTCTGCTTAACACATTTCAAACTACAGAAACTGCTAATAAGATAAAAGGCAGTAACAAATCAAAGAACATAGCCTCCAACAATCATGCATGGCTTACCATGGCAAACACATCCTGGCTGAGTAAGGAGAGTGCTCAGCATCTGTTTCAGGCCTCCTGCTGCAGCCTTTTATGCTTTTTATTTTTATCTCATTTGTCAAAATAACAGCCCTTTATCAGTGCTGATTGCAGAGATTTTGACTCCTTGCCTGCTGGTTTCCTCCTCTGCTCCATAGGAGTTTCCTAATTGAATATTACCCCTGTGAAAAGAAAAGCTTTGAATAAGAAGAGGAAAAAAATTATTAACAGTCTTGAAACCACCCCGGAATATTCCACCACAGTCCCACACACAAACTCCCATTCTCTCCCCAAAGTGAAATATAGTCTTCATTGAGAAGCATCAGATCTTTTCCTGAAGCTAATCACATTTATCATACACTGAAAATTGTAAATGAACTGCAGTAAGAATCTAACTTGAAGAGGAGGGGAAGGATAGAAAGATATTAATTCAAAATAAGTTATAAAAAGTGTCTGGTTTGGTTAGATTCACTGGTGCCTCATTTTTCATATTTATGAGTCAAAAACAAGGAATCATTTACTGCCTGCATTGAGACCTGGCTTTAACAATTTCTGTCCATGTCTTGGTGCATGGTGTAGGACTTTGAATTCATAAAAAGATTATTTGTAAACTCTCTTTCCTGGCACCATTATTCCTGCTAAAGCAGCAGCAGGCTGCATGCTCAGGTTCACTTGACAAAGGACGAAAAACTTGTACTTCCGTTCTCAATGTGTGTGGGAAATCGTGCTTTGGCTTGAGACAGATGAAAGACTTTGTCTGCCAAGTTCTTACCCTGACCGTGATGGCTACTGCAAAAGCTCACGTTTCCTACTTGCTCATCAAAAGTCACTCCTCAGGTGCTCTTGCTGCATCCCTTAGAGAATGAAGCCCAAAAAAACCACAGCTTTAAAGTCAGCTATTGAAAGTGGAACCTGTCTGGCTTGTCTGTGAAAAAAAGAGAAAAAAAAAAGAGAAGCATGTCAATGAGGCTGCTGAATGGGGCTGCTATGCACACCTGGCTTCTTCAAAGCATGGCACATTTTCCTAGAAAACTGAGGGTCTGGTGTCTTGTTCCCTGGGATTCCTCAGCTGTTTCCTGAGTTTCAGGATGCTCCCTACCTCTTTGCACACAAACCAACTAAATAAATAAATAAATAGTAAAGTGGGTGGTGAGGACATATGAAAAACAAGGGAATCACAGCTGACAGATAACCATGGGAAGGACTTAAAATGGCTGAAAGGAAACTCTCCTCTCTACATCCCTGTTTTTCAGTCTCTATGCCATCATGGATTTATTTTTTCTTCTATTTTAAAGTGGGCTTTGTTATTCAAATGCTCGTGAAAATAATTGATGCAAAGTTATTCCTTCAATGCACCAGCTCAGCATGTTGAGAAAACCAGAGGTTTTCCCTCTCTCCAGTTTAGGCCTGCTATACCCCATTAAGGGAGGGCCGTCTCCACATTCTGCTCCTGCTGTCTGCCCCACCTCCAGGATTATACAGCCTTTAGCACCTTTTTCCATGTAATTCCCCCACTTTAGGAGGCAAACTGGTGCATCCATTTCCCTGTTATGCAGCTACATGTGAGGCAAGAAGACTGCAGAAGGGAGGTATCTCTCCTACTGAGAGCAAGCTAAAGATCACCTGTGCCTCAGTACCATTTTCAAAAATCACCTGTTCTCCTATCAGGTCACCTATAGTTGAATTTCAGCTTTGCAGCAAAAAGATCTTGAGAGGAATGGATAGTTAACTGAATTCTGATACTCCCAGTAGGTTAATTAGCAAGAGCTTAACCACATCCTTATTCTTTGAACAAGACAGCTGAAAAAAGGTGGATTTCAGCAAGTTTCTCTATGTGTGCACATTGGCCTGTGAAGTCAGAGCTGGCACAATGAAGAGGGAAGACCCAGAGGGACCTGGGCCAGCAGCAGATACAGCTCAGGTGTTTTTAGGCAGGTAGGCAACATGGGGTTCTAGCTGCAGAACAGATTCAACCATCACCTGAGCGGGAAGAAGGTGGGCTGGGTGGGATGGCCAAGGTTGGGTGATTTCTATGCAGAAGGCCAAGACCGCTTGGGACAATCAGGTTTGGGGTAACTCCAGAGCAGATGAGCCTTTTGTGTTTCCTGACAGCATGAGGGTAGGAGACAGGTTGTGATTGCTGCTGGGAAGCACTGGAGTGAGACTGCCATCTTATTCCCCATCCTGCTTCTGTCCCTTATCTGAGCAAAGCAGCAGTCACTCTGGCTTTGTAGGGTGCATGATCATTGTGAAGAAGAAGGTCCTGCATGTTTAGCCACTTCTGAGAGCTTGCTGCCAGTTCTGAATGTGCTTGGAAGCAGCCCTGGTTGCAGGCAAGAAAAAGTAAATAATTCTTCTTTAAACAAAGCAGTTTGATACCACTAGGCATGGCAACTAAATGTGCAGCCAGAGCTTTGAATTCTCATAGGTGCCCTTCTGAGTGGCATGCCTCCTCTTGTGAGGGCCCACCAGGCATGTGGAAGAGCAGAGTAAATGTGCTTTGCACTGTGTAATCAAGTCTGTTGAGTACAGAGGGAAGATAAAAGGCCGTAGCAGAAGGACACGTAGCACTGCGCCGCTGCATCTCTTCTGGCTGCTCACAAGTTCCCAGCAAGTGCAGCATGAGGGAGAGAGCTATTAATAGTTCTGCTCATCACAACTGCACAGTGAAACAGCATAATCCCAGCACAAGGGAATATGGGAGCCATGAACTCCAAAGCAAAAAACTTCAGGCACAGAAGGCAGCCTCAAAACTGTAATAATTAACAAAGGAAGGAAAGAATATGTGTAATACGGGTTATTTATGAAGCTACAAGAGAATGCCTCTGCATTAAATAAAATTTAAATGAAGCCTTGCACCTGAGCCAGAGAGACAAGTGTCCCAGCTCACTCTCACATTCTATAAATGTTTTTTCTGAACAGATCAATTAAAGCCTTTACTATACAGCTGCCTAATAAATAGTATATGTGCTGGAACATGTTCATCTCATTTTAATACATGTCTACGTCTTCCTTAGGGTTCCCATATTCTTCTATAGCTACGGACTTCTTCTGAAAGTTATTTGCTTTTGGAAATTGTTGTCAGAAGAGTACAGGCCTGAATTTATATCAAAAGAAAATTTCAGAAATTCATATTCATTCAGTTTGACAGAGTCCTCAGACAGTAATATTGAGTGAAGACTGTGATTTTGTGCAGTGATAAAATAGTATGCCTTGGTTATTACATAAACACACATCTAATTTTAGTGCATAAAGTGTATTCACAGTTTCCTGAAATTACCAGTGTTACAATCATGACTCTCAGGCAAGAAGAAGAAAATCCTATTAGTGCATTCCCACAGAGGAAAACAGTGTGTTTTGGAATAACAGTAGCTACTGAAGGCCATAAAGATAAAATATGTAGAACATGATATCTGAGAAAATAGCATGATATTTGTATGAAAGTATTATGCAGTATTTATGAAGAAACCTTCTCTGTTAAACTTTTATACCTTGATTAAATCCAATAAAAAAATACCTAAGCACACTTCCAGGCATATTTCATTTTACAACAATTCGATTGCTTGTATTCAGAGGGTTTGCAAATGGCTTTAGCTGGGTCATCCTTTAGCTGGTATTTCTACAAGTATAGTGCCATGGGCCATTCCTGTTGTCAGAACACATTTATTTTATTTTCTAGATGATTATGGCCATATTTTTTCCTTATATATTCTACCTTGGTGATATGCTGAATTCTCAGATTTTCAGCAAACACTTGCAATACAATTACTGTAAATATAATACAGTGTCTCTTATCCTCAGTTTTCCCAGAACTTTAAAGTTATTAAGTTTGTATCAAAACTGCAAGAGAAAACAAATTGCTTATGGCCGTCCTACATTGGTGGAGCCGGCACTGATATTGGGCCCAGATATGGTTATAAATGTTAAAAATATGTACAACAAACCACGCAAATGCTCAGACACACATTTTAAGAAAGATGGAGATATAGGCTACTTATTTCAATATTTTCAGTTATTTTGGAGTAACAATTCCAAATAACAATTCCAATTTATAGGAAATAATTTTGTTTTAATTCAATCTGTGGAACAAAAAGAAAAAGCAATTTATAGTTTAAAAATAGGGACTTGAATGTGAGCTTTCACCCTCTCAGATGTCTTATTAATCAACCTCCAGTGCCATTTCTATTACTGCTTTAATATGAACAGTCACTAGGAAAATGAAATAAGCAGTTATTTGAAACCATGTCCCCCACATCCTAGCTGACTAACTTTTCAGCTTGAGAGGTTTAATAATTCATTTCTAACACATCTCATTTGTTTTGCATTTTTTTTAGCTTTCTATTAAGGCTTTATCAAAATAATTATTTTTATTTTTATTTTTATTTTAATTCACTCTCTTTTGAAATGCATAAACATTGGAGTTTGAAAAACAGCCTGAGTAGACTCTCTGGTGACTCTGTGGTGCAAAGTGCAAACTGTCTCATTTAAGGTATATCAGAGAAAACACATGGGATTATGGAAGAATGACAATTAAGATGAACCAGAAGCAGGATCTCTCTGAGTCACCACGCTCCTCTAGAGATACTTTATTTGCAATGAACAGGAAAAGATAGGCAACATAAATAATGACAAATGAATTCACCTAAAGCTTGGGTCAAAACCTTCATCAATAATGGAATTATTACACTGTAACTTTTTTTCCTAGTTGTGCAAAGTTATTATCAAGTAACTAATCAATCCTATAATAAAAACTAATCAGGATCAGCCAAATCTGCTTGGACCAAAATTGACATGACATAACTGACAGATGAATTCCTGTTAGTGCAGATGTTGTAGATGTCAGTATGGGAAACACTCTTCTGGGGCAACTCTAATTTAAAAGATCTAAAAACCAGATCTTAAAACCAGATTAGGATGGGTTTGGTCTCCTATCTGACAAACATACCATAGCATATGGTAAAATGTTGTCATTTTATAGCTATTTCATCAGTTTGCTACAGGCAGTACGAAAATATTGGAGAAAAAAAGAGCCTGTAACTATATAAGAGCAAAATAAAAGTTTCAGGTATAGATTCTGTCTGGATCTCTATTTCCATTTAACCATGATTGCAAAACATAAAATCTGCAGCAGCCTTACTGCAAGAGGGCTACATTTCTAGGGAATCCAGTCTCTGGTCTCTGCTAGCCATAAAACACTTCCCCAGGCAAGAAGAACTCTTTTGAAAGTGCTATGGGCTTTTCCATCTTAATAGTACTGCAGGCCTTTGACTTCTTAAACATCTAGCATTGGTTGATGGAGTAAAGGAGATCAGTGGAGGACAAATGAGGATGAGACTGTACAGGGCAGCACCTCTGAGGGTGGGGAATGATGCTCATGTCTGCCACATCTGCCATCCTCTCTGTGTGCCACAAGGCACTGCCTTGCGAGCATGGCCACCTCAGACCAGCAGCAGGAGAGGGGCTGGCACCATTTGGAGAGGAGCAGAGCATCTGCCAAGTCCCTTCCATTTTCTTTTGCTTGCATAGAATGTTTTCTCCATAGGACCACACAAGCACCAAATATGCACCCAGTAACAAAAAAAATTGAAAGGAGTTTTCATGAACTGTAGTTGTATTAGTCCCCATAGCTTACATTAATATCAGTCCTTCACACATTTTATAAGCTATGTTATAAATGATCAAATTGGAAACCAAATTTATAAGAAAACTTAGCAATGATTTATTAGATCGTTAACAAAATAGAATTTTGAAAAACCACCACAGCCAAGGCAGCGTCAACCCCGAGTGCTGACACTGGGTGACCCTGGATCCGACCGACAAAGTGTCAGTGTCTCCCCAGTGGTTCACCCCAACTGCTTCACGCTGCTAGCTTATATACAGTTTATTCTGCCTGAGGCAGAAATGACCGAACGTTCCTTTGTGTCCCTTCACATGTAGAACTGGGGCCATACATGTGCAGGAATAGACAAAGGAAAGTCCAGGTGTCCAGAGGGATGTCTGAGCACTTCAGAAGAGCCTGCATTCACATGTAGCAGAGTGGCACCCGGTGCTTGAGTATGGTAGATGCAATCTTCCCAGGTGCAGGTCCTCATGAGTGGCTTAGGCATTCCAGGGAAGTCAGCACTCATGGTCCCGGGAAGGTTTCATTCATACGTTAACAGACTTGATATTATCTTAACGTTGTCCGGGAACTACTTGAATAAACATAAGACTCTGCTCCCAGCCAGGGTGGTCAAAGACATAGCTTGGATTCTACAATATTTTATACATATATAGCATGAATTATTTCTACCATATACTACAGCTATGTTTGCTTATTAAAAAAAAAAAGGGGAGGAAGGAAAGAAAGGCCATGAAATAAAGTGATGTGCTATTGAGCTTTAGCAAATCCCTCTGTGTAGGTCCAGTTGCCCTGTGATGTTAGCCAACAAGACAGAGCAACAACAGAGCTGCTTTAAGTACTCAAAATATTCACCTAAAACTCCAGAAAAACTGACTCTCCAAAGACAAAGGAATCACGCCATTCTCTGATACTGGAAAGGGAAATGCTGAGCATAAAGAAACCCCTTTCATTTGCCTGAGGTTTCTACTCACAATTCCTCCCATGACAGTTGGGTATATACAAGACGTGCAAAACAAGGATCCCATTTTTGGCAGGAAATACACTTCCAGCAGTATCTCCTGCACTGTTTTTTCTATCCTTAAATAAGAATTCCTATGAAGCTGACACCTCTGTGTGATAACCATGCAACACAAATTGGTCTTTTTGTCCCAGTATTCAAGGACAGTGTTCCCTAACTGGCTACTAAAGAATGAAGGAACAATGAGTTCTGGACTAGCCTAAGGACTGGAGGCAGTTTGGCCTGAAGGCACCTGAGACCTGGAGGGCAGGCTATTGTGGTCCTGGAGAACACAAAGAGGCCATCTGAATGCACTGATTAGTTGCTTAAAGGCAACAAGGAAAAGCTCTCTGCCTTTCATCAGTAACTCTCTATGGATCTCTCTTTATGTGCTTGATCTCATACCTTTCTTACCCACACACAGGATATACCATGGATTTGCATCTGCTTTATTCCAGTGCAGTGAGCTTTGTAGAGCAAGTCTCCTTTCCTGAGCAGCTGTGCCAGAATTACCTGTTGGTGGAGACATGATGGCAGACATCATCAGACAAGGCAAAAGGGAAATGATATGGCAAGTAGATGTTTACCTCCTGAAACCCAAACTGCAAAGAGGGAAGAAGGCATTAATGGCTGCTAAAGTTTTTCTGGTAAGTGGTGGTGTTTATTTTTCATATAACTAGTTCCTGTGTTTCTGCAAGTAGAAACTTCATCTTCCATAACAGACAATTCCTTGATACTGTAGAAAATAATCAGGAATTAATTTAAAAGAAGAAACAAGATGTAAGGATCTAAAATTGTGAAATCTTATTTTTTCCTAAAATATTAATCAACAAGGTTCAGCCTTTGAGTATAATTTTTTCAATTTACTTTTTCTACCAGAAGAGGCTATAAAACACACATTGCCTTTTGGAACTATTTAAAGTACACACACAAGAAAGGCAAAACCAAAATCAAGTCACAATTAATTCTGAAACTGGAGCTGAGTAGTAATGCAAGACCAGCTACTGGTGCTTATGCAAGCCCATTTGGCCCAAACAGGCTGCCAGACAGTCTCCTAGGCTGTAAAATAAAGCTAGAAAGAAGGCTATGTTATTAACTTTTCAAGTTGAATGCTATGAAAACAGAGATAATTTTCTCACATTTGACAAAACAGACACAATAGCAAAAGATACAGTACAGAAAAAGTAGGGAAGCATGTTTTTGTGTTCATGTTCTCAGGGCATGTGGCAGCTGGTCAGTCACAGATGGCTGCTCTGGGCTGGCAGGTCAGCCATGACAGCTGTTGCTTTAAACCTTGGCTTGCTTCCCTGGTTCACAGATCATCAGGATAAGGTCTCCTTCCTTCGCTCATTCCTTGCAGGCTAGGACAACCCACCCAAGTGAAGGGGTTGCTCTCTGCTATGGTATTGGTACAGAGTGGTGCAACTCACTTCCAGTTCAGGAGGAGAGAAAAGAGAGAGGACCAGGTGGGGTTATTTGAAGCAGGATGGGGATGGTAGAGCAAGAGTTCGTGCAGCTCAGAGCATCAAAGCTGCACAGCCCAAGGGCTGAGGCTTGTGCACAAAGATCAGAATTACCCAGCCCTGCCAGCCTTAGGCACTGCATCCTGCAGCACCTCATCACCTTGGTTTTGCTCTGTAGTGTTGAGTTTCCCTTTGAGTGTGCGCATATAAAGCACCTCAGCCTCTAAATAAATAAAGTGTGATATATTTGAGTTACCAGTTAGACCTATTTATTGTCATTCACTTAAAGGTTTTGATAATACTGCAGCCCTTGAAAATAAATAGGTTATTGTGTTTGAATTTGTCTCCTCTTTGTATTCATTCTGTCAATAGTCATTAGAGACTGTCTAATGACTACTGATTACTGCCATAGGTATGATGAGCTCTAAGCAGGTTCTTCCAGGTGATCTAGCAAGGCAGTGCCCTCAATTAACACTGGTATCTTTTTTTATTACAGACAATTGCTAATCAGAACCAACCATGTGTTCATAAAATTTCAATCACAAAATGAAGAAACCAGGTAAATATAACTGATAGCTCTGTGTTCCTTGCCAGATCGCCCCAGAGACAGTTATGGACTAAACATCCACAAATGTCCTTTTCTTCATTTTTTGAACACTTGCAAAATTGCTGCCCTCCTGTCACCAGGCAGGACCAGCTAAATTATCAGCATTTTAAAGTCTCAACTTAGACCTCCCTTAGTCCCATGGTACGCTGTGGGATGTCTGATGTGAAACCATTTCTAGAGATATCAGGTAGCCATGTTTCCTAGGTAGAAAAGCCCCATGAGGGAAAATTTTCTGTCATGGATGCGGAGCTAAGATTCCATATAGCCCAGGGATCACTAGGGCAGATGTGAGAATCTGTGGAAGGGGAAAGGTAAAGCAGGGACAGCCAAAGGAATGCTGTGCTGGTTTAGGAAAGGTTTAGGAAAGGTTTAGGAAAGGTTTAGGACATGGCCTCGAGTTACACTAAAGAAGGTTTTGATTAGATAGTAGGAAAAATTTGTCCCATGAAAAGGTGGTCATGCACTGGAATAGTGTTCAAAACACTTGTGGATGTGACATTTGGCAACAGGGTTTAGTGGTGAACACAGCAATTCTGGGTTAATAATTGGACTCAGTGATCTTAGAGGCCTTTCTCAACCTTAATGGTTCTGTGGTTCTATGATTCATGCACTGAACACTGCTGAACAAAGCTGGGAAATATACACGTCTGCTCAGAGCTTGCAGCTGCTGAGACAGAAATCCTTTATTCTAATTCCCTGCAAAGTCTGAGAGCACAGGCTGAAGAACCAGAGGAGCTCAGTCATCTCTAGGAAATTTAAACAAACTTCTGGATTTTAATGAAATCATGACTGGGAAGTTCTGAAAGACATTTGCTGACATACATTTTATCAGGGGATAAATGTACCTGTACTGTGCTTTTTTCACCACCTAAAATGTCATCTATCTCACTGTTCTTTTAATAGATGATGGAATATAGGTACAATCACAGTCAATTTTTTCTAAAACAGATTACAGAGATGCCTAGCATCTACATACATAAATGGAGCTACAACATGCCTAGCTTTGAATAGAATAACTTCCAAGTCTTGTATTTGTTTGGAATTGGGACATATTTATTCATTTGCATTATTTAAAACTTTCCCCTGCACAGAAGTACTCATTAGAGAAAGAAGTTTTAGTTTGTCTAAAGAAATGAAACATCTTAATAATTAATCTTTAAAATTGTGTGTATAAATAAAATTGTATATACATATATACATATATATGTGTATGTGTATATATGTCTCTAATGCATGTATTCATAATATTTATGCATTTAGAAATCTCTATTATATGTGCAGTTTGTTAATATTTCCATAAAAATCTGCACATATAATAGAGATGTCTACATACAAAAATATTATGGAAACATATATATATATGCACAGACAATTTTAAAGATTAATTATATTTTTCCTTTCCTTATATCAAAAAGTCAAGATTCTGCTTTTCACAGTGCTTTTTGTTTACTGAACACAGGGATTTTTGCATGTATTTATGGAAATGGATGTCCTCTGATTTCCTCGTGCACACTCTTTGCTGTGCTGGGAGCCAGGCGCTAAGCAGTGCTTTTCTCTGCTCCTCTAGTCTGAGTCCCCAAGCCACACAAGGATATCCCTGGCACCCTCCCACTCCTCATATCAAGGAGATGCTGGCCAGTCTGCTTCGTTTTGTAGTGTACCACAGACAGACTAAAAATATAAAGACAAACTGGGATTCCTGGAAGAGCAAATCTGATAAACTTGCTCTGATGGCACCAGAGGAGAGATTTATGCCTCTGGCACACACTGCAGCCAGGCTGGCCTGCAAGTGCAGGGAGAGGGAGATGCAGTCTGTACCAAAAGCTGTGTTAACTACACCACAGAGCAGTACTGATGAAGGAAGCACAGCTTCCTGTCTGCCCTCTGCCCAGCAGAGAAAGAAAAGATAGAAGCCACTTCTCCATTAATGACTTCCGAGTCCTGGTGACAAGGAAAATAATTTGTCAGTGCTTCCACTTAACAAACCTTTGGCTAGACATTAAAGAGCCTTTTTTTTTTCCACAAAGCAAGGCCTCCTTTGCCCTCTTTCTGCAAGATTTTTGTGGCAAATTTAGGGGGTTTTGATGTAAAAGAAATCTAGATTCACTTCTCTTTAGAGAACAAGATTATGCAGGGTTAATATCTATTTCAGAAAGGAAGATAATTTGAAAGTGAATAAATATATAAAAATTTCTTCAGGGTATATGTTCCTCTATGGCAGATTGTGCAACCAGGCTGTGTGTAAAACTTTGCTTGCTGAGGTTGTGCTTTTTTTTCCAATTTTATTTTAAGTAGCATCCATAGAAATCTTGCCAAACACAATTATGGTGCCAACTCATATGCTGCATATGGCCTGAAGTGCTGGGCTGTTTGGGGTTTTTTGGGGGCATGGGGAGAAGAACAACAATGTTTTGGTTCACACACGCAATCCCGAGTTCTTGCATTTCACTGAGTTTTCAGGAAATGAGCATATGGCTTTGGAACATCCACCTCTGAGTCTTGGGCTGTGTCAGCTGTAATGAGGAGAGGAACAGCACTAAACACAGGCAAGTCACACATATGTGTCTAGCACAGGAAGGGTACCTTCAAAGAAAGCTGAAGGAGTTGGATATTTCATTGGGGAAGACAGCACTTGGATTTGGGTACCAAACACTGTTGTCATCTTTTTGGAAGCCATATGCTTTCAAAACATGCTGCAGAAGGGGCTGTATTGATCTGTTGTGCACCATTAGCAAGCAATTCTCACAAAACCCTAATTCTCAAGTCATAAATTGGTCTTCTGCAAAAATAAAAATGTTCACCTTTATGAGGGTTGGGCTTCAAGCCATGATTTGTCTGTGATACTGCTCAAAAAGAGCATCTTATTTTTTTATCAAAAGAAAATACTTCCTCTTCCACCTTTTGCCCACCAGTTGCTGAAATTGTGGATTTTCGGCCTTGAGAATGCAAGAAGCATAGATAAATTATTGAAACTCTAGGGATTTTCTGCTTGATAGCTGGAAATTTTAGCAAGTAAAGAAAAGGGTATTATTTAGTGTCTCTATGCACTGAAAAAGTGAATGAAGGGCAGCTTTGCTGTTTGCTCTGGTAGGTACAGATCAGGCCATCAATTAAAAATCCCTAGCCTAATCCCCAAAACAGCCCTAAGCTGTTGGATACTTTATTAAGTGAGCAGAAGCCTGCAAATAATTATAAAGAATAAAATTATTGTCTAGTTGGGTTAACTTTGGTAATTATTTAATTTCTTCTTTTCTTCTGAACTTCCTGACTGAGGACACATTACAAACATCAGGGTAAAAAATATTTCCCCAGAGGCTTCTAAGGCTATCAGAAGCAGGAAGCACTATATTGTAAAATCCATTGTTGTTAAACTAAAGCTCAATAAAGGATGCATCCCACCATTATGCAAATTTCTAGTCTGAGTATTGGAGGAAAATAGTATTTTGTTAGTCTGCTTCAAGACTTGCCAGCAAATGGCTACAACTTGCTGTTCTATACATGGTATCTGCACAATTCCTACCCAGTGAACTCACAAGGTGGGCACCTGAAATGAAAATGTAAGTGAATGAAGTCAAGCACCCAGCTCCAGCTATGCAGTAAAAGACAGCTGAAGTTCTGAGGAGTATGAACCAAGATCAATGACATTTCAAAAGCATCCTGAAATTGTTTACTGCCAGTAAAGCACAAATGCCTTTGACTCGGTATAAAGCTAGAGTATTAGATGTCTGTTCTTGTTCCAATGTCTCTTAAATGAACAAGCTTTAAATACATCACTTTTTTATGCTGCACTTTTGTTTCCTTTTATATAATGGATTATTCAGAGCACTTTCTTTGGGATAGAGTTTGTCAGTCAGATGGAAATTATTTGATTTTGCAAACACATTCACATAGCAAGACATGTGCCTTTTATACTGAACATTAATGCAAATACATGCACTCCACCTAATTCAAGGAGACACCATTCTGTTAGAGCTCCCATGCTAATCCACAGCTTTGCTTTGACCCCTTTACACAAAATCAAAGTGAAAAAGGTATGAAGATGTTCAAATATCCCTGCCAATAACAACAGGGGAGCAATTCTGACCATGCCCAGCAGACAGCAGTCATGGAGTTGTTGTTTGATTATTTCATGCAAACTTAAATTTGGAAATGTTAATTGTTGGACCTGAGAGACAGGTATCAAAGATTACAGAGTTTTGGAGTGAATCTGTTTTACATGGGACAACTCCAGGGAGATGACTGGAGTTTAAACATTCCTAGTGCTCTCTGAGTAGTTCTCTCAGCCTCCAAGGCAGAGAGAAATGCACAAGTCTTCATGCCCTATTTTAATGACCTGATCTATGTTTCAGAGCCCTGTTGTTCTGCCTACCTGTGGACAGCAGGATGAAGCTCACTATGATTTTTTTTTTCCTCCCCATAGGGATTTTCTGGCCAGGAAGAGGAAAAAATCAAAGCTGCTGCAGTGTGTTATGTAACTTCTTTTTTTTTTCTTTTTTTTTTCCCTCTTACAGATGAGAAAGTGTTGATCCTTCCCTTTTTCACAGCCTGGCTTCCCAGCTGCTAGCTTCTTTGCTTTTATTACAAAGTTCTACCATGTTAATCTGATCCTTTCTCTCTGTTACATCATTCTCTCACTTTAGCCCAGGAAGTTTGTTGCAAGTGGACTTCATTCATTTCAAATGAATTGACTGTTTTCAATTTTAATCAGACTGAAGTTGTGATTGTGTGTTGTTTATCCATATAAATGAATGGGGAAAACCTCTTCTTGCTGTGGAGAGAGATCAGAAGAGATTATTTAGTCTGAACTGTCTCCACTCCCAGGACTGAGACTTCCTTAGGTAAGCTTGCTGACCTGTTGAATATACCTTTCTTTACTCATCTGCTTTTTTTCCTCTGTCATTTTAATATTACATCCCCAACTATCTATCTAGGTTGTACACTGCTATCCTGCAATGTGTTTAATTTGCTGCTGTGAACAGGTAAAAATCTGCTTCTTTGTTCATTGTGGGCACAAGGTGGTACGTTTTCAAACAGTTTCACAAGTCATAGCTGAGAGATTTTCATCAACACAGCTTCTTTCTATGTAGCTACAAACACTTGAAAACCTCAGGCTTACGCACAGCAGCAGAGTCACTTGTAAAAGGCACTTCATGAACCATAAACAAAGCTGTCATATATGGCTTCCCTTTAGTTAAACATTGCTAGGAATTAAGCTTTTGTACAACATTTCAGACTAATATGGAAAAATCCTTTCAAACTGCATAACAGATCAACATGCCTACATGGCTCTCCTCCTGTTCTACTGGCTGAGGTACACAAAATGGGAACATTTTTCAGTTTTTAGTGCCACTTGGATTCCTACTGGCTTTACTAGCAATATAATTAGAGATGCCAGTTAATGTCAGTGGTGATTTATGTGAATGGTGATTTATTTAATTTTAATTACTATGAGGGAAATCGCCAACCTCTTTCACAACAGTTTGTCAATAGGGGTTTTTCATCTGTTTGAATCAACTCTTGAAAAATTAAGAGGTCTGTAAAAGTTTCCCTGTTCAGTATCAAGCATAAGCAATTGAATAAATAAAAAGTTTTCCAATGGAATTGTTCTCATCCTGAAAAGAATTTCACTCCATGCTGCCCACCTCCTTTGGCAGGTACTGCTGAAGATCACACATCTCTCTGGAACATTTGCGTGTAAGTGAGATTCTTTCACTTTTAGGCCTGCCTTTTTTAATTAGCTGTTTAATAAGTACTTGTGGCTAGTGAGCTCTAACTGTTTGGTTTATTGCTTGGAAAAAAAAGGTAATATGCTGCCTGTCAATCAGAGTGCAGCTTTGAAGACTTCTTTTCATTTCTTTAAGAACGCATTTCAGGCTCAGAAGACATTCCGAGAATCAGCAAATTCTGACAAGTATGAATGATTCACTTACACTGTATTTCTCTACTGTGTAGTACTCACTTCTCCTGGTGCTCAATTTTACCGGCAAAGTTGTCTTTAAAACAAGCTAGTCATTGTGTTGCAAATTTGCCTGAATGGATCAGTTTACTTTCAGCATTGATTTCTTCTATGTGGTTTACTTCACTTATATTCACTTTAACATTTTATTTTTTAATTGATACATAATTTATTGACAGAAAAATAATAATTAAGCTTTCTTCTATCACATAGAGCATTTAATTATCTTCACATTTCATCCACAGGGATAGGAGTCTCTTCTCACTCTTCTGCTTAGAACATCAGCCTTAGCGGTATTGCACAACATAAGCATAAGGAAAATGCCGCTCTAGAAACATTTAATTCTAAGAACAGATAATTTTAAGTTATTTACTGGAGACTTGTCTGTAAAATCTGGTCCTGGCATTTTGCTTAGGAACATTTTCAGGCCAGTGGTGCTTGACAGAAGTCCTGTTTGCCAATGTATTTCCAAGTGCTGTTATAACTAGACTGTGTAGTTCTACACCTGTCTTCCCTCAGCACAGAAACTACTCTTTTTAAAGGGGAGAGCTCCCATGCCACGGTCAACAGATTTCATTTCTTCATGCACTTCCCATGCGGCTTTGAGTTGTGCTGAATGAATGAACACTATAACACTAGGTCTTCATTCAGATTCTCAGCGCTGGCTGGGGGCAAGTCCAGCTCTGCAGATGTTTTCTTTTGGCAGGGTGCGTGTTGGCAGGAACAGAACTTTGTTTATTGGAAATGTTTCTTCCACCTCTCAGTTCTGACTTGTTTGTTTGAGGAACACTGTCCTGAGATATAAAACACCCTTATTTTATTGCCAAATGCCTGAGCCATGGGTAGTCTTCACAACTGTTTCAAAACCCTTCACATTTGTGTCCTTGTGGCTTGCTCTGCATCTGGATACATCAGTGTCACTGTAAATTAAGGAAGGGGACAAAAAAAGGTGCCAAACCAAAACAAACAAAAAGCTCTTCAAAAAACTCCAGCATGCTCAAGATAAAGATAATGGAGCAAATGAATGAAGCCTAGTTAAGCATTGGTTTGTATTGGGGAGTTACAGAAATGTTAAGCAAAGAGGCCATGATTATATAATAACACGTGAGAATATCTAATAAGGCATAATGGCAACATTGGTCTGTTTAGCAGCTGTTACACAGCAAGGAAGCAGCAAGAAATTAATAAGAATCAGAGAAAGTGGCAACAAATTCTTTTTAAGTTTAAGAATCCTGCTTATTCTGTAAAATCAAATTTTATTTAGTGATGCTGAATAGCACTTGTAAAGTAGAAGACTTTTCAGCAAGAGAGGATGAATAGTACAGCTTCAAGAATGTATTGATTACTGCAGCAACGAGAGAGGTTGTACAGGTGAAACTGTGATATGTTCATCCTTCTGAATCCAAATGATGGGATTGTGTGTTCTGCCTCTGTGAGAGGTGTTTGAGCCCATGTAACATTCACTAATGGGTCTGAATCATCTTCAAACATGTATGGCATAAATAAATAGTTTCCCAATGCTGTACACATAGAATTAAAAGGCAGGCTAGATTAAGTGTCTTGCTCAAGGGCGCAGAGGAAGACCAAATCCAACCATTGTTCTTGTCAACTGGTGCAGCATTTATCAGGTTGCTGATTAGGTGGAGGGTCCTACATTCTATTATTGGTGATGCTCGTCTGACAAGGAGTCCTGGTAAGGTGGCATACAAATGAACCCTGTTAATTTACGTACCATTAGAAACACAAGACAGAAGGAAGAAAATCAATGCTTTGTTTTATAGTAAAGAAAAAATCAATGAGGAAAGAAATGGTGTTTCCTAGGATCTCAGAAAATGTTTTGGGCTATGGGGAGTAGTTAGAGGGAATTAAAACTATTTAATACAAGTTGCCAGTGTCCTTTTAGGGAACAATAGTCTAGAGCTATCATTTTGTAGCAAAAACATGAGTAAAATCCAGAAATTCAAAGTTGTGAAAAGAAAGAAATATCAAGATACTTCTGTTGTCCTTTTTTTATTTTAAAATAAACTGGCAGCCAGCTGCATTGAATCTATGAAAACTGAAGAACATGTCTTATAAATAAAACTTAAAAACAAATCTCTGCAGCAAATGTGAGGCTACATGTAATCCCAAAATCCGCAAGACAGGTTTACCTAAGAGAACTGCCAGAGGTCCATTTCTAGTTTTGTTTCTCTGTCTCTTAGAGTAGCATATAAAGGATTGCTAGGGGGAAAATGTAAAAAACAGGCCAAAAATGGAATAAAGTTTTCATGGTGTTGACTCTTGCTTTTGGCAGTCTGCAGTTTAGAGACACCCTGAACCAGAGGTTGCATCAGGACCATCCCATTTAATAGTCTCTGACATTACTTCTATTATTTTTAACTGTTCTTTAAAGACAATACTCTGATTAAAAAAAAAAGCAAAACAGAAAACCACCACTTAAGTATGTATAATATTAAAAATCAGTGGGTTTGTTTTGCTTTAAACTTGTTTACTTTTCATTGGGTATCCCTACTTCCTATAGCACAACAAATACTGAAAAATTATTCCCCTAACTCCTTCCTTAGTTATTTTTGCAGTTCACAGATACACAGAATTACAGAATAAGATGAGGTGAAAGGATGATCGAAGTCCAACTCCTGGCCCTGCAGAGGACACCCCAATAATCACTCCATGTGCCTGAGTGTGTTGTTCACATGCTTCTTGAACTCTTGTCAGGCTGGTGCTGTGACCACTTCCCTTGGGAGCCTGTTCCAGTGCCCAGCTACACTCTGGGTGAAGAACTTTGTCTAACATCCAACCTTAACCTCCTCTGGCACAACTTCAGGCCCTTCCCTCAAGTCCTGACACTGGCCACCAGAGAGAAGAGATCAGTGCCTGGCCCTTCTCTTCCCCTCACAAGGTAGACTGCCCTGAGGTCTCCCCTCAGTCTCCTCCTCTCCAGGCTGAACAGACCAAGTGACCTCAGCCACTCCTCATACATCTTCCTCTCTGGACCCTTCACCATCTTCATAGCCCTCCTTGGGACATTCTCCAACAGTTTAATGCCTTTTTTATATTGTGGCACCCAAAACTGCCCCCAGAACTTGAGGTGAGGCCTCCCCAGCTCAGAGCAGAGCAGGACAATCCCCTCCTTTGCCTGGCTGTGATTCATTGCCTGATGCTCCCCAGGACACTCCTGGCCCTCCTGGCTGCCCGGGCACTGGTAACTCGTGTTCAACTTGACATCCACCAGACCCCCTGATCCCTTTCCTCAGCACTGCTTTCCAGCATCTCATTCCCCAGTCTATACATTCATCCAGGGCTGTCCCATGCCAGGTGCAGAATTCACACTTACTCTTATTAAATCTGGTTGCTGATTGCCAAGTCCTCTGATTTGTCTAGATTATCCAAGAGATTTCTGTTTCCTCTTGCTCCCTGTGCCCAAAAGTAATTTCTATGTTAAAATGTTGTGGCCTTTGATATTTATTTTATCTGAAATTTAAATAATTCAATAACTCTAAAAATAATCTTGCTCTTATGTTTATCTTTATAGGCGCTTCTTGTACCATAGTGACATTTGAGGTATGGATTTATGCTGTGTCATAATGATGGTGTCTCTTTGTTTTCTCTTTCTTCCAAAGAGTTCCTAATATTTCTCTTTTTTCTTTTTGACTGCCAGTGAGATTTGTAGAGTAGATTTTGAATACCTACCAACAGTGCCTCAGGAGTCTTTCTTATGTGATAGTATACCCCAAAATGAGTACATCAGTTGTTTGCTCTTTGTTTTAATGTTGCTTGTCACATTATATGAAATTTCATCACTTCTTTTTTCACTGGTTCTCCAAATGTCTCATATGATGGTGAAAAAGAGAAATTAGTTGGCCCTAGGGAATGCTTCCACTCCTGTCTATCTATGTTGCTCCCTGCCTTTTAGCTAATTTCCTCTACACAAGTAGATATTTCTCCTGCACCACACTTCATTTTTTAGCACCTTCTGGTAAAGAACTTTGTCTAAGCTTTTAGGGAAAACTGCAATTTAGTCTACTTCACTAGCTAGATTATTCTTTACAATATTTCCATGGACTTTTTTTTTTTTAGAATTTTAAGAAATTTGTGAGGAGTGATTTATTCCTCGTTAGAATATATCTGTTTGCATAGATCCATATATGCATTAAGACCTCACATAATTTAAATAAAAAAATTGATGATTCATAAGTACTTTTGGATACCTTTTAAAAAATATGTAACTGGCATTCTAAAATATCTTCTATTTCACTGACAGCAAGACCAACATAAGTGGTATATGAACACCGTACTTCTAGTAATTTCACATTTAAATTCTTTTAGAATTCAGGAATTCCATTGGAAATCTTAGAACTCTGTTCTGAATTATTTATTTTAAAGAATTTTATATATTTGTTTCAAAGGCTGTTTTGCTGATGCTTCTGTTTGGACCATGGTTTCACAAATTAGCATCCTGTAAAAAAGGATTCTGGCACAGAAATCTACCTAAGGTCATTTGCCCCCTAACTACTGCCATTGTATCTCATTTTCTGTTTGGCATTTTAATAGTTTTCTTTTTTCTAATGTTTTGAAAAACATCCTTGGAAATTTGAATTGTTTTCTCAAGTGTTCCTCAAAAATCCTTTTTTGACCTGTCCTCTTCTAGGTTTACATTTAACATGATGACTTTGAATTTTCATATTTTGTAACAACTCTGTGTATGTATATTATATTATTATATTTTGTTAATCTATCCCTAAAAAACATTCTGTGTTGCACAGAATTTATTTCATATTTTATTGAAGTTCTATATTTATACCATCAGTTTCATATTCCCTCCATTTGAACACATTTTCAGACATTGAAGAATCTACTAATTCCGTTAACCTCCTTTACTTTGCTATTAAAAGCATACCATCTTTTTCTTGTTCTTCTGGAGGACAATTTCCTCTTGAGAGGTAATCTTGACTTAGCCTGGCCTATCAAAAAAGGGTCTCTAAACAGTTAATCTGACAGCAAAAATTATTTTATCCTTTCCTGTTTCATAGCTTTTTATGTAATTCCCTTTTTTGAACCTAAATGTTACGTAGGGAATATTTTGGTTTTTTAACTATGGTAACAGGGTGGATCATTGTCAGATACAAAATTACCAGGTTCTTTGTTGCTTGGGATTAAATTTTGCCTTAGTAAATTCTTATTGTTCCAGCAAATAGTCGAACATAATGGCATTGTAACATCAAAAATTTAAGTATGTTCACCACTTTTTCTTTTAAAATATATCCAAATAATTTCTACTAAGTGAGTTCTACTATCATTAATATCCTATACTTACAGTATATGTAATTGTTTTCAGCGCTACACAGTCTTTATCATTGTCCTGACTGAGTGGTCAATTATCCCTTATGTAACACATTTAATATATATTGATTGCATCTCGGTATGGAATTTTAATATGCAATGACTCTGTATTATCAAAGTCTCCTGACTTTAATATTTTAACTGTATTCTTTTGTTCCATTCCACTTTGGGATTTTTTTCTTTCCTATATTTAGGAAAACCAGTCCTAAAAGGCATTTCATTCTTCTTCTTGGACATCTATCATAATCTCTCTCCAGATTCAGCTAGGCCAAAGTTGGTCAGCAGCAGTAGTCTAGCTTTCAAAAATGGTTAGAAAAATTGCAAAATGTGTGAATTGACACATCCAGGTAACCAAGGGCAGCCCCCAAAACACGGCTGAAATGCAAAGAGCAGATTTATCTGGTGACCTCACTAACAACACTGGCTGGCACAGACACACAGGGACACAGGATCTGCTTGGCTTAGCTCATCCTGCAGATGGAACGGCGTTCACTGCCTGCCTCACTGGAACAAAAGGCTTTGGGCATGTCTGAGAGTGTGTTGTGTGTTATCTCTCCATGGGAATTCTTCTTCTCATACCAGGTGACACTAGGCATAATAAATGGAGTTTTCCCATACTGACATTTTTAGCATTCCCAGCTGCAAGGTCACTTTGAATGAAACTATTCTCTGCTCCTTGACAAATCTTTCAGTTTTCACCCTTTTCTCCCAGCAAATGACAGACATTACTACATGGCTGAACACTGTAAGCCTGTCTGAGACAATCCTAAAATCATTGATCATGGGAAATATGACAAGACTGTATATTGAAGAAAATTGGAGGTGAAGTACTGCATTTTGCCAGAAATTTGATTAAAACCAGAAGTCTCCCACCACTCTGAACATACGATTAACTTCAGAGGAAATAGGTACTTTTGGGGTAAAAAGTTCAAAACATGTAGAATAATTCTTGATATTCTGAAGGAGATATGATTCTTGATCTTCTTGATCTCCTTCATTGAAGGAGATGAAGATACACAACTCCTGGACAGTGCATTAAAAACTTGCAAAACCAGCTGTTGTGTGCTAGATTAAAACTCCAAAGTTGGGTATTTTCCCTCTGAAAGGGGACAGCAGTTAGTAACAAGGGGACAGTAGAGCCAGCACATCTCATTGTTGTGCATCTGTCTAAGAGAGTTTATTTCCTGAACCCATTTCCATCAGCAAGATCTTTTGACAGTCAATTTCACTGTTCAATATGGAAAGTATGGTCAAAATATATGTTCATTTGCTTCTTTCTAATTCTGATATTATGAAAAAATTGAATCACCATTCTATATTCAATTTCTTTATGTCTTTCCTGACTATCATGTTTTCATAGAGTTGTGTCTTTTCTAAGTTGAGGAGTGCTGGCATGTAGAGCTTCTCCTTGTTGGTCGAGAAGATGGTTCCTGCTTGTCACATTTTTCTGCTCCTTTTCTCAGTCAATCACATTCACTAGTAGGTGATGGGAATCAAAACTGCCTGCTGTATTCATATCAACTTTGTTCTGAAACAAGGATTTGTTTGAGATACAACCTCTAATGCGCCCCTGTAAAAAAATTTCTTTCACAGGGAACACACACAAAAAAAATTAAATTAGCTTCTCTGTTATGGCCTCATTTCCTCCAAGAGCTTCTGATGCAGTTTGTTTCAAGAAGATGCCTAGGCTTCTATTTCCACTGCAAAACTAAAATACATTAATTTTGAGTGAGGGGTCAAGGAATACAATATACTGGTGGGGGTTACCCTGTTATGGTCAGTACCAAGAACATACATGCACTCTTGGGTTGTACCTACATTTGGGACGCTGTGCAGGAGAAGGGTGTATGGCACATAATGGGAAAGATGGGAAGTTTCATTCTATTCTTACTTTATATACACACAGGAGTAAATCTGGTGAAGCAGTTGAATAAAATCAATATTACAGCTAAATCCAGACAGAGAAAAACACCCAGAGAAGGAGAAAAATATCTATCCTGAGCAAGAAACTGAGGAAATTCTTTTCTGCTGCAAATGAAAGCCTCGCAATAGAGTTTTGCATTCTGCTGGATGAAGACTGTTAAATGAGATGTTTTGTCAAACAGTTCTGATTGATTGAGTCAGATTGAATACAGCCATGGAATTGTAGCTGCTTCACTGGGATTTTCATCAGAAGGTATTTGGGTGGTGCTAAAATAACTTTCACTCAAGGGTTGTAGCAATTGCACACGATGCAGTAAATCTTCATGTGTTTCCTTTACTGTCCATACAAATTGCAAGTGAGTCAGTCCCATTAGGTGAACTTTTAATCATAAATTTCTCTCTCCAGACTTAAGTAAATAATCCTTGATAGGGAGAGAGAATGTTGATGTCTATAAATCATAGATGTAGGTTTGGACAATATGAAAATGCAGCACTGAGAGTGTTACTGAATTGTGGCTTTTGAGAATGAAAACCAGATATTCTGGAATACTATGTAGCTCTTCACCATCAAACAAAATTTAATATGAATTATTTAATTTGATCACAATCCAAGTTCCTACTTCTTAAAAAGAATTCAAAATGTCTTTATTTTTTATACATCAGCCATCCAGAAACACCACAGAAATTATTCTCAGATGTATTCTCCCTCCTGAACACAACGTTCCATAGTCTGCCTTTCATGGTGTGATGGTCTCAAAG
Source organism: Molothrus ater (assembly GCF_012460135.2). Classification (NCBI taxonomy): domain Eukaryota; kingdom Metazoa; phylum Chordata; class Aves; order Passeriformes; family Icteridae; genus Molothrus; species Molothrus ater. Next base: position 83,475,512 of record NC_050478.2, read on the forward strand.
AAAACTTTAAATAGAGACAGTAAACCAGAAGATTGGGCTACTTCATTAAACTTTCTAACCATACTTTTATCTGAATTCACATACTTGTCAAAAATCAAAGGATTTTGCAGAGTGTGATGATGTTCCAGCCCAACTCTCCCAGTTCAACCTGGCCTCTGGTCCTCTGCTGTCTTCTCACTCCCCTGCCTCTCTCTCAGGCAGGCTTCTTGCTGCATTACCAGAGCAATTCTACAGGCTGAGTTGAGACATCCTTTATTTTCCTGTCCAGTGAGGCTTTACTGTACAGGGAGGGAAAACATCACAGGAAGGCAGAGAATTTTTTGTTTTGTTTTTTGGGGCCTGTGGGACTTTGTTTAGTTTTAATGCTTAAAATATACAATTCTAGGATGACATTTTCAGGTCTATTTTCAAAACTCCTCTTAGATGACTTGAGGTAAAATAATTAATTATTTCTTTATACTAGTTCTATTCTGAGTACAAAACAATCCAAGTTGTGATGTTCCAGCTTTGCCTTTATTGCTGCTTCTTTCCCACCATGATGCAGTGTCAATGCAACTGACAAAATATGGCATGTATCTGTGCTGAGAGATCTGACCTGAGGCTTGTCATCAGGTTCCTGCAGGCTAGATGTAATTGACTGTTTGTCTTTGACAGCCATTTCCAGCAATTGTATCAATTAACCCTGGGGATTGAGGGCTCCCCACACCAGCACAACACTCAATTTCTCCCCCCTAGGCAAGAACTTAATGCATAATCTGAAACAGGTTTCTCCCCAAATCACCTATTGCAACCTCTTTTTAAGATGAAGAAGGATTGGGGGACCCATGTGCCATAGATCAACAAACAAACAACAAAACATTTCTATCAATTCAAGAGCCCTTGATTGTCCAGATGCCAGCTAGCAAGTGAAAAGACTAACAGCTATCCATGCATTTTTTTTCATCATGTGGAGTGTTCAGCAATCTTGAGTTGCTAAGAATAAGGGAAAAAAGTTATTCTTTGATTTGAACCTGACTTACTGGCAAATTAATCTCTGTCAGGTACATATCAAAACAGAGTCATTTTCTCTTTTCTCTTTTTCTCTGAGCACTGCAGCACAAAAAACCAGAGAAATTAAATTACAGATGCGAGCTGAGCAAGGCAGACTCTAAAAAGCAATGTAAACACCAAACTTGGAAACCAAACATATGAACTAAGGCAGCAAAGGAAGCTGTGAACATTTTCACACTAAATCTTGCCTCTATCAAAAGCCTGAGTCAACATACCAAAGAAATCCCTTTAGTACCAAAGCAAGAGCCTAGATACAGATCCAGTGAACTACTACTGGATTTTTTGCCTCTGCTCTGGGGATTTTTCTTCTATCTACAAATCACTGTGGATTTGTTTAACAGCACGGAACTGTTTGTTTAAAACCTCAGGTGTGCTTGATATTTTCTTTTTCCAAAATCAGTTATAACCTCTATCTTTCTAAAGAAAAATTAATCCCAAATGAAAAAAAAAAAAAAAAAAAAAGCTTTGGCAATAGAAGAAGGTTGCTTTTTTCCAGTTTATCTCATTCATTCTGTTTAACCAAAAAAGTAGAAAAGTTCTGGGAGCCAGCTCTTATGTTTACCTCTTATTTAAGGCTTGGCTTGAAAAAAAAATTGTTTTAAAATAAACTCAGGCAAAAACTTTTGAGGAGAATTGAGAGTTTGTGCCATAATCAACCATCTCACTTACGTTTAAAGCATAAAAGTGTTTTTCACCAGGCTTTCAGCCCAAGATAGCTAGCTTTTATTAATAACATATTCGTACTCAGGGAGAAATCCAGCCTAAGGGTCTGAGCTATAGAGGCACCGGTCACCTGCAGCTCTCATCAACTTCAATGGGAAGTAGATGTCTCTGTAGATCAGAATTTACTGGAACAGAATTTCAGCCTCAGGATAAAATGAGACTTTTAAAAGAAATTTAATTTACAGGGAGAAATATGACTGCTTGGGGTGGCTGCAAGCTGCTATGTAAGTATCTCTCTGAAGGCCCGAGCTAGAGTTTGATGGAGTAATGGCAAGGGCATCTCCTTTTGTGGCTTCAACCCATATCGATTGTTGCTCTTCTTAATTTAAAAAAACCAACCAACCAATCAAATAAACCCCAAAACAAAACAACCTCGCAACTGGAAGTGATTGATTCCAAAAGATACAGGAGGAAAATGAGAACTCCAATGGACTGTCAGGCATAATACAAATTGTATGATAGCTTTAGCACTTAGGAATAACCTAGGCTCCTAGTTCCTTGAATGATCTTTATGTAGTAGTTACTGGTGTAAAACAAAAATTACTTTTTTGAATGAAATATATAGAATTCATTTCAATAGTAAAAGAAAATTGTATGTCCACATAAACGCCTGTTTTTTGAATTTATCAGGGAGAAGGAACTTAAGTGGAAGAAAAGAAAGGCAAAAGATGATATGAAGGAAAATGAACCTAAGTTTCAGAAATCAAACAGCTAGCAAAACAAAGTTTATGTCAATGTCAACACCTAGATTACTTTCTCAGCAGATAGCTGTTTTGGGGACAACGATGATGGGGGCTCAACGGTGGCTAGGAACTGAGTTAACAAGGCAGTGCTTATAGGGCATGCTAAAGACTAGATTTTCAGAAGTCCTGGGCATTTATTTGTTTCTTCTGTAAAACTAATTGCCACACTACTTCTGATTTCTCAAGAGGGTATGGACATATTGTTTTCCACTGTTTATATCTTGAGTGGTTTTTCTGTCATGTGCCAAGCTATACACCTTGACTGCTTGCAAAATTAGCATATGTTATCAGTTAAACTACTATTAAGCAGAAATGTTTTGGAAGTATTTTTTACATGGACTTTTGAGTCTGTTTTTTAAATGTAGGAATGGCAAAAATATTTTTAGCCTACAGTGAAATAAGAGAAAACTCTGATATTTTATTGTTTTCTTTCCTCTGGGACAGATGCCCGTGCTCACAGCAGGGGTGTTGGAACTAGATGATCTTTAAGGTCCCTTCCAAGGTGAGGCTGTTCTGTGATTTCATGATTCTTCAGAGCAGGCTGCTGCTAGCAGGCTGAGGATCTTTGACAATCAGGCTCCTTGTTTTTGTAGCTATTTGCTTGGCCTGACAAAAGTCCTAGCCAGCCAAATCCTTCCTGAGTCTTGAAGGTACCACATGCATTGATCTTCCTTCTCTTCTTCTGTTAATGCTGCTGCTGATCTCAGGCAGAAGCTGAGGTATAGCTTTGTATGGAATTACTGCACTGGATCAGCAGCCTGAATCTGCTTTAGAAGTCAGTAACTGCATTAAATCTGCATGAATTTTAATAATGGCGGAAAGAATGATGCATTTTGAAAGCCTTTAAAGGAAAGAGTTTAACACTGTGAGGATTACCAAGTTAGGGATCGTTGAGTCAGGCAAACCAATTCACGGCTGATTTAATATCCTTATATTTCTCCAACAACCATTTTAACCCTAGAGCAAGATTCAACTTCTTTTTTTATTTAGCCAAACTTTTTTGTCAGTTCTTGGTCTGTGCCTTCTGCTCCAAAACCAAGCTGAAGAACAAGCAACACCAAAGGGACTGACAAATTAGAGCACAAGGCCTGTTGACATGAAAATTTATTTGGGTCTTGCTTACAGAATATTTTCTGATTAGGGTTAGAATTATTAGAAGAAAACACAAAGAATCACAGAAATACTAAGTTTGGAAAAGAGCTCTAGGATCACAAGTTTAATCCATCTAAACTCTGAGCAGAGCTGCAGATGGGCATTAAATGAGGTTTGCTCACCTTTTCATGCTGAAGTTGGTTGCCTTGACAGTGAGGATGACTGAGTCTTGGTCAGTCTTCCTCCAGCAAACTATTTAAAGCAGAGCAGTATTAAGTGAGTAATTAATTGCTAGCAGCCTGGTGGTTAGGAAAGGTAGGACTGTGGGGTTAAATAGCCTCAGGTGAAGGATGGAAGAAACTTATTGTTCTATCTGGTTTTTGGTGCCTGATTCACTGTCACTAGTGTGTCACAAGGGAGTTTTTGTGAGCATCTAGACTCTCAGTGTCTTTACCGATTGGCAAGGACCTAATCTGAAAAGTCAGTTACTTACCAAGTCCTGTCTGTAATAACTTTGAAGCAGTACTGTGAGTAGCAAGGGACATTATGTTTTTCCCTGTTATCTTCTTCCAACAAATAGTAAATTCAACCAGCACTAAGAGCTTGTATTCATTATTGCAATTACAGAATACCTCCATTAATTTAATATTAAACTTTGTACCATGGTGCTGGAGTACCCTCCTTGCTACACTTGACCTAAGGACATCAGTACATCAAGGCCTGGTGGTAACAACCAAACAAAGCACCAAGATTTTTAAACACAGGAGCTAAACTTTTGTACATATATAAGGGATGTAGTGCACCAGCTGTGCAGCAGTGCAGTCAATATTCTACTAGGGAAGAGAGGCAACATGGATTGGTAAAGGTGAAATGGAAAGAGAAGATGAGAGAGAAGCAAGAGTTTTTATAAACTTCTCAACCCACACCTGCTTATGATTTCAGGCCATTCATTTCTGTCCTTTTCCTTCCTTCTTGGTCACTGAAGGATGTACAGTTCTAGGAATCCCAACCAATTTTTTTAGCATTTGTGCAGTGCCTATATATGGACACCCAGTTTCTATCTGGAGTGTCTCAGTCCTTAGTGCAACAACAATTAATATGCCTTTTGTTTGTCTGTTTCCTAATTCAAGTTCTAGCCCAAATATTGTCTTCTCTGACTTTTTTTGCTTTGCTCTGTCAGCTTGAAGCCTAAATCATGAATTTTGAGCCATGTAACTTCTCTCATTAGAGAGAAAACTGTATCACCAGCCCCTGTGATTTCAGAAGGTCCTGAATGTAATCATCTCCAGTAATTAGATCTAAGGACAGAACACTTGGGAATCTGCAATTCATGAAACTTTCAACATGTTACAAATCATAATTTACCCAGTTTTTGAAATGATGACATTATCAAATGCATATGTATTAATTTAAAGGCCTCATTGGGCCTGTAATTTAAGAAGAGCAACAAAATAATCCATTGCTCACCTGGTGCCATATCACAGCAACTTGCTAAGGGACCCAGGGACATCCATAGTAATGTAGAGAAGGATAATGACAGGAAAGCAAAAGCATTTGAACATAGCAATTAGCAGAATTTTGTTATAGATTGGTAACTTTAAATCCATTAACTCCAGCATCCAAGGTGCAAACTCAGTGTGCCTAATGTGTCCTGAGCACTTCCATGGGTATCATCTCCTGCCACTGGTGGGTGTAACAATGCACATCTTTGGGAACAATCAGTGTAATCTTGCTTTTTGCTATCAATTCACCTCTTTTTGTGAAACTTTGAGAAAGCAATTCCTTAAGTTCGGTTGAGCTTAGACAGCAGATTCAAAAAAAAAAAGGGGGGCAGTAGGATAAGATGTGTATGCATTATGCATGAAGTGTCATTGCAAAAGCTTCAATTTTTACAAACTGGATAGTAATAATGAGAGAACAAGAGGGCAAAGAAGATGTCTTCTGGAAAGCATATCACTGAGGCCTTTGTGTCTAGGGGTTTATGCTCAGTAAATTTTGGAGAATATCACTTAAGCTCCATGATGCTTCTCTGAGTCTGCTGACTGTTAAAATTTTGGATTTTTTTTTTAATACTACAGTATCAAATGCCTGTAGGTTGTACTCTAATGCTACAAACAATGGAGAGAAGGGAGGCTTTTGCACAGATATTGTGAATTCCTTATCTTTCTAGTTCTTGATATAGGAAACAATTTCATTATTTTCAAGGATTTGTCAAGGATTAGGAGACAAGAGTTTATAACTAACAACCCTATAATAGATGGTTTTACTCTACACTAACAATATTAACAGAGTATTTAAATAAGAACAATGTGATTAAACACATTTTTATTTTACATTCATACATATTTCAGAAAACACCTCGGTTGTTTTTCAAATAGTTCAACAGAAAACAAATACTAAACAGTAAAATTCATGCTACAGAAGTTCCAAAGAAAGTTAGAGAATGGAAATAAATATTAGTGTGAGTTACAATGCTAAATCAATTTTGCCAATAATAACTTCTATTTTGCCCTATCTTCCTGTAAGGTACATAAGTTGGGGTTTGGTTGTTTTTTTTTTTTTTTCAATTCCATTTGTTCATTAAATTTAGGTCAATGTTTAATACAATAAAAGTCAAGAAATCCTGAGAGAACTGGAGAGAGAACAAAGCTGGGTTTTTGATTTTAGGGGGTTGTTTTTTCTCCAGTAATACTAAAGAACAATGGAAGGATGAGTTCTATTAACTTAAAATGTGGAACAATATAAAATCAAATTTTTTATAAACCTTTTGAAAGCTGATATTGCCTTTATTGAAGAACTTTACTGTGAACAAAAATGTATCTAGAGAAACTTAAATATTAAAAATAAATAAACCAATAATTTAATCATAAATAATAAAGGGAAAAGTAATAATGCTCTGTAATTTTAGTTAAATTTTAGATTACCTGTGAAGAAACCTAAACACAAGCCTAAGAAACACTTTGCTCACTTTTCCGAAACAATGACAATGTAAAAACTAAAATCATTGGTAGTCCATCCTTTGGCTTTGCAAAATAGAAGAACAAGGTAAAGTATTAAGATTTCTTTATACAAAATATTGTGTATTTAAATGTTTCATATTATTTTGTGTATGCCTATATGTACATACATGCAAAAATATTTTATCCCTCTTTGAGCAAAAACACATAAATATAAAAAAATCTTCTGAGCCATGATTAACATCCATTTACCCTAGGCTACTGAAATGATGGTGAAAATAGGGGTACCAAAATGCATTTAGCAATGTTTCTTATGTCCTGTAATTACAAGCACAAAACACTGCAAATTGAATAGAAAATTATTTTTTCCTCAGAATTAGCCCATATGCACAGGTCCTGAATTGAATCGTCCTTGCTCTCCAAAGGTTTCACTATGCAGTTTTAAATATTACATAACTATTATGATTAACATGGTAATAATTTTCTCAAGTTTATATTGCCAAAATCTCTATTAGAGATGCAACAGTCATGTGAAAATAGGAAAATTATTAAAAGTAGTGGAACTTGTAGACATCTCATATACAAAAAGGCAACCTCTACTTCCCTCTAAGGCAAAATATGTGCATCAAAATCTCTGCAGAGCTTGCAGGGCAAAGAAATTGATATTTTCAAGGAGAGATTTTCAGAGATTTTTTAAACAAAACCAGTCTTTCCAACATTTTGAAACAAGCTTCCATTATAGGTAGCTTTCATTAGGATATTTTGCATTAAATTAAGTATTTTATTTCTATTTGTCATGGCTTAACTCCAGATGTAATCTCAGCCCCATGCAATTGCTTCTTCACTCACTGGTGGGGTGGTGAGGAGAATTGGAAGAGTGATAAAATTCATGGATTTAATAGCTCAAGCAAAAGCAGCACACATAAACAAAGCAAAACAAGGAATTCATTCACCCCTTCCCATGGGCAAGCAGGTGTTCAGCCATCCCCACGGAAGCATGGCTCCATCACACGTAACGCTGCCTTGGGAAGACAAACACCATCCCTCCAGCCTTATTCTTCATCACTCCTCATTATTTTTCCCACAGCTTTACACCCCAGCCATGATGCCATTTAGCATGGTATGGGGTCAGCTGGGACCAGCTGATCTGGCTGTGTCCCCTCCCAGCCTCCTGTGAATCCCCAGCCTCCTTGCTGGTGGGGTGGGGTGAGAGCCAGAAAAGGTCTTGGCTCTGTGCAAGCACTGCCCAGCTACAATGAAAACTTCCCTGAACTATCAACTTTTTTCAGTAGAAATCAAAACCACCTACTATGAAGCAAATTAACTGCACCCCAGTCAAAACCAGCACAGCATTAGATTTATATTTTTCCTAACAATGAGACAAATCATAAGCTAAAGGGGAGTTCCTAGAACATAAACCAGTAGAAGCAAAAATCTTGTTTAAAAGATGTTTTCTAAACCTATGACTTCTAAAGTTCAAATCTCCCCTTGGTCTACAGACCTTTTTTTTTTCTTGGTATTACAGGCAAAACTTAAACAAAAAATTCATTATTTTTTATTTCCCAACTTGCAAACTGTGACTTACAGAAGTGTAGGAGAGTTTTGAAGTTCCTACACTCTAAATGATGGGGGGGGGTTAAATTTTCATGAACACAAAGCAGAAAAAATGATATTATAACATATCAATATTTGTGAAAAACTAATGGAGACAAATGTAAATATAACTTGTGTGATACTGTGCAATACTTCTTCAATAATTACTTATCAGAACTAAAGAGGCATCAGAAAAGTGAAAAAAAGAATGAACAGGAATGTGTCTTGAGTACTTTGACAAGTGGCATAAAGAAAACAAGAAATAAAAATGAAAAGATGAAAGCTAACCTACTTTAAAATAGTTATGAAAGCTTGCTTTTCTTTATTTTTTAAGAGTTGTTTAAACTGCTTATTTATAATTGAGCCTTTCAAATACACATGATTTGTTAGAGTAATATGTACTTCAGCTTTGTCTCTCTCTCTTTCTGTCTTCAGATTGACTGCTATTTGAAGGCCTTATTTTATATGGCTGGACTAATGCTATTGCACAAATTGCCACCTTTTCAAGGCTGTGATTTCAACCTGCCTGAAGACTGCCACTTTAGCACCACAATAAAAAATACCTTTTGTATAACAACTCTCTTCCTTTTAGGAAGAATAATGAAACAAAGCAACATAAAAAGGCACAACCATCCCTTTTCCCAGAAGAGTCAAGCTCTGGGGACATCTCCTCCCCTCTCACCTTCCAGAGTTTCAGAGCTGCTGCACTGACACGGGCACGGCAGCACGCAGCTCCTGCAGCACACCCTGTCCTGCCCCTGGGCTCTGCAGACAGCTGTCCCCAAAGCCAACCTCGCTATTCTGTGGGGTTTTCCAACACCCACACCCACTCCCCAGTTGCACTGGGGCTCTTTTTCTGCTTCCCCTGCCCAGCTTTCCAGGGTCCCATGGAGCTTCCTCCTCTTTTCTCTCCCAGTTTCCTCACTGGAGGCAGGTGACACCTCCTTCAATAAAATAGTCCCTGTGGGAGAACACAGGGATTTGGATACTTCAGGTGACTCCCTGGAGTGCAAGGTTGCATGTCTACACTGACCCCAGTGTGCATATCCCAGATTTTATCCATATATTAGGCTAAAAGAGCCTTCAGTGCTCTTAGATGTCCAGGTCATGTCTGCCTAGCTGTGAGGTTTTGAGTTTATGTTGTAATTACCCAGTCAGAGAACCAATTTTAACTTGGCAAAAGATCCTACACTTCAATTCTTGTTGTTCATACAAAGGTCACTCTTTAAAAAAATTAATCAAAATTTCACTCCCCCTAACCTGTATGAGAAGATGTTTAATTAAGTATTTTTGACTAATAGCCAGCTATCTTCAGCATGGATGTCCACTTTCACTGTCTTGACTCTGGTCTAATGGAGATGGTCAGCTTATTCCTTGCCAGAACAATTATTATTTCAACTACTAACTTCCCTTTTGCTTTCCATTCAACTGCATCCTATAAAATTAGGCTAATTCTTAGTCAAACTAAGCTAAAACAGAGAGAACTGTTTTGTGCACTTGATGGCTTTTATTTAAATAATAAGCTAATACAAAGTTCTCATAATACAGACAAGACCCAGAGAAAACTCTTGAATAGGAAGCAGAATTTCATCCTCATCCAGATACAGAGTTATCCTTGCTACAGTTGACTTGAGGGGGATCAGAGGAGAGAAACTTGGAGCTGTATTTTTATACTGAGTTTTTTCTGTGAATAAACAGAATTTCAGTCTCCAGGACTTACATGGTACAGCATACAGTAGAAAATTTCTCATTAAAAATATTGTTAGAAGCTGCCTTCAGATGACAGATTTTCATTATTCTCTCTCCTAGTTCAGACTTCACTGAAGAAAACAACAAACATTTCTTACATATCTGTTATCTACATTTGGACTGCAACATATTGCAATTTGATTCTATGACATTAATGAAGTGGTCAGGTGTCAGTTCTGCAAGGGTCCTAATGTCCGATACAATTAATCACTTAATATCCCTACAAATCTGCCTAAACAGAGACTGAAGTAAAATAAAGGAGGGTGTTTAATTCTTTGCCCAGTAGGCTAGGATGAGCTGCAGTTTGTTGTTACGAAAGTGCTCTGAGGCTTTGCCCTTCTTGCTACAGAGCAGTGTCTTGAACCATCACCTCCAGCTGATGATCCGTGTTCTATGTAACCAGGGGTGGGAGAGGGAGAGCTCTGACAAAGAGAGCCCTGCATGCTGAAGATCTCAGATTTTGTTCCAGAGTTTCATCATGTAACACATGAAAATGTCAGAACCATAAATTGGCTTTTCTCTGCTCTTTACCACAGACATAGCATTGCCTTCCCAAGGCCCTTATTTTCTTCTGCCTTGCTCTAGCCACAAGCAGCTGCTGCTGAACAGCAATGCTCACAGGCTTTTGAGCTCAAAGGTAGGTCCATCATTTTAAGTTGTTCTTCTGCCATCAGCAATGGGGTGTACTGGTTGCTCACCTCAAGTCAGGGTTTAAACTACATAAGGCATAAAATATTTTAGGTTTAGACATGGCAAAGATTAAATTCTTTACTCAGAGGTAATGAGATGGTAGTTTGAAAGGAAGTAATTATTAGCAGTCAGTTAATTGAGAAAAGTCAATCTTAACTCCTTAGGAATTTGTCTAGAAATCCCCTAGCAATATGGAATTTCATTTTATTAGTGCAAACTATGGAAAAGTTTGACTTTTTCATATCCTTCAAAACTTATGTCTTGTATTTTAAAGTTTCTGAGAATTATTTAGTTGGTGAACATCTGACTGGAAGACATGATGCAATTTCAAGAGAAATATTTTTTTAAAATTAGACAGGAGTCAATACTTTTTAATAGCAACAACCCAGCAGCCAAAGGAGTCTAGCACCTGCATCCTCCTGGGGAGCAATTTAAGTATTTGGGTTCTCACAATTAACAGGTGCTCATAAAGGTATTTAACTATGCAACATTAGTACCCAGCAGATTTTCATTGCTCTCTTGAGTACCGATATTGCACGGATACCATTTCAATGGGGAAAAAAACCAACCAAAACAAAACAAACCTGAAAATTATACCTAGCCTAAAAATTTCAGATAGAGTGCCAAATATGTTGCAAAATCCAGCCATGGTCAGGAGTAGGGCACAGTGGATGTTGAAGTGCTACTGTGGCAGAGGGTTAGTGCAGCTGGCGCTGTTCTGGAACATCTGTAAAGCAAAATTCAGAAAAGAAGATTATACTGATATGTCATCTAATGCAGCTTAAAAATAAATAACTACATAAATAAATAACCTTTTGGACTCCAAGCCCTTGCTTAGATCCTGAACAAAAGTACCCCTAGCTTTTCTTGTGCATTTCTGTCCCAACACTCCTGCAGCAGTCATTTCATAACAGACCATGCTGTCCTGTTTTTCTTTTTGTATCAAAGAGTATAAAGGAGAAAAACGCAACTATATTTAACTTCAGAACTGTCCATCAGCCATGCAAAAGCACAGGTAGGTATTTCAACTAGTAAACCGCGTACCACTTCGCTGCTAGGGCAGGCTGGCAGGGGAGCGCTAACGCACAGTACTGCGTGATGCTGCGGTGCGGGCAGCATCAGGCGGGCACACTGAACAAACGCTGCTCAGCCGCCCCTGCCCGCGCCCGGGGCGGGTCCGCAGGTGTGCCCCGGCAGCGGGGCCGCGTCCCGCTCACCGTGGGGAGAGCGCCCAAAGCCGCACCGGGCTGCAGCTCGCAGCTCGCGTCCCGAAACGACGCCCCTAACACCGCCAAAAGTTTCAGTCGCCGGCGGGCGGGGCCGGCCCCCAGCGCGCCTGCCTTGCCCCGCTTCCCCGCCCGAGCGCCGCTCCGGGAGCGCGGCCGCGGCGGGGCCCTGCGGCAGAGCCGGGCTGCCCCCGCCCCGCACACCCTCCGGCGGCGGCAGGGGCGGGCAGGGCCGCTGCTCTGCCGCCCCCCGGCGGGCTCCGCGTCCCCGCCCTGCGCCCGCCCGCACCCGCGGCGTGGAGAGCGGCAGGGAGCGCGGCAGGGTGCGCCCCGTCCTGCCCGCCGGCCCCGGGGGCGCCCGGCCGCCATGTGAGAGCAGCGGGGCCCGCGGCGGAGCCCGTCCCCGGGGCGGCGGGGCCGCACCGGCTGCGGCCGCCGCGCCGCGCTGCGGGCTCGGCAGCTCTGCGGAGCCGAGCGGGCAGCAACAAGCCGCCCCGGCCGCCCGCGGCCCCGCCATGGGAGCCGGGCGCGGGCAGACCCGAGCCGGCCCGAGCCGCCGCCAGGGCTGAGCGCGGCGCCACCGCAGGTACGGAGGTGGGAGGGAGGCACGGAGGCGTCGAGCCGGGCCACGGGGGAGCCGGACGGGCTGGGGAAGAGGCTGGCCCGGCTCCCTCACGGCTGCACCGGGAGGGGTCGGGCGGCGCTGCCCGGCCCTCCGGAAAGTTTGGGCGGGCGGCGCGGAGCCCCGGCTCCCTTGCAGCGGCCGGGCCGGGCCGGGCAGCGGTGCCGGGCGGGCGGAGCGCGGTGCCCCGCGATGCCATCGCCGAGGGCAGGCGAGGCGGGCGGGTAGGGAGAGAGAGAGAGGCTTTTAAATGGCTTTGGGGAGCGGTACCGCGGAGGTGGGGTCGTGCCGGGAGGCTGCAGCGGCATTGCTTGTCGTGGCCGGAGTAGTGTACGTATTTTGGTTTGGGGGTTTTGGTGTTTTTTCCCCCGATTTGGCGTGCAGTGTTTCAGGGAGAGGAGCCGGGAGCGCTGCCTAACTCCTGGAGGATGTGGGTTAAATGAACCTTGGCTGCGGAAACTCGGAGCGGCTCTACCTTGCCTTTCGAACACGGGCGAGGAAGAGGTGATGTTGTGTGATGGTTCGGGTAGTTCGGAAGGGAGGTAGTTTGTCTTTGCTCGCTTTAGTGTGCTTGGTTTTAGCTGTCTGTTACAGAAACGTGCTCGCTGGTAGGTATTTAAACAGAACCCAAACCAGCGTACTTCAGACTGAAAAAAAGGTTATTAAAAATCATCGTGTGTGCAGACAGTGACTAGCACTCAGCTGGGTAATTTCTGTTCCGGACCCTGCTAGATTTTGGGGAGCTTCATTTAATTCGTGGGGCGTCCGTCCTCGTCACATGTTGTCATTTGAAAGTTAAAAATAACCCCCCAAGCGCGCTGAGTTTTGCCTGCACCTGCCTTTGCCACCGCTGACTCCCCGGAGTTCTGCGCGGTGCTCTCTCGGAGCCGAAGACGCCCGGTCCGTGTCCAGAGCCCTGCTATTTATAAGAGTTGGCAGAGCGGGGGAGGAGGAGGAGGGATGCAGCAGCAGGCTGTTTGCCTTTTGCATAAACTACCGAGGCAGGTTGCATATTGTTTGAGATGTTGCATCGGTGGAGGCGAGGCGGGGTGCGGGGGGGAAGAAGTGCAGAAGCTGAAGTATTCCTAATCCTTCTTTTCCTAGGGAGTGTGGCTTTACGAAGCGCTTCCCTCCGATGTGAATGCAGTGTCCCCTGTGGGATGCAGTAGGTGATGCCCAGCTCTACTGCAATGGCAATTGGAGCTTTCTCTAGTTCTCTTCTCGTAACCTGCTGCCTCATGGTTGCCCTCTGTAGCTCCACCGTTCCCATACAAAAACTGGCCAAGGCTCAAGACAAACAGGAGATAAAAGCGAGCCAGGAAAAGAGAGATCACACGTCTGCAAGGGACAGCCAGACGGGTCCAGGGAAAATGAATGAGATCGGCAGGAGCGGGAGGGAGGAGGGTAGCAGGGACTGGAAGAGCAAAGGAAACAGGAACTACTCGAACAAGGAGTCTTGGACTAAGCAAAAGCAGGCTTGGAACAGCCAGGGGACAAGCAGTAAATCTGGGATCGTTCAAGTGCAAGAGCAAAGGGATGCTGCTCCTGAGGAACCTCAGGTGGCTGAAGATTCGTCTCTCCCAGCATCTGTTGCGAGCGTCACTCCCGAGCCCCCGGAGGAGTACGCCTATCCGGACTACCGCGGGAAGGGCTGCGTGGACGAGAGCGGCTTCGTCTATGCCATCGGGGAGAAGTTTGCGCCGGGCCCCTCCGCCTGCCCCTGCCTCTGCACTGAGGAGGGCCCGCTATGTATCCAGCCCGAGTGCCCCAGGCTCCACCCTCGCTGCATCCATGTGGACACCACGCAGTGCTGCCCGCAGTGCAAGGAGAGGAAGAACTACTGCGAGTTCCGAGGGAAAACCTACCAGACCCTAGAGGAGTTCATGGTAAGGAATGAAGCCAAAAGTCTTTTTGTGGGTTTTTCTCTTGTTTAAAGTGGTATTTTGGTCTTTAACTGTTTTCTCAGGGAGTGTTCTGTGTCTCTCCCTCCTCTTCACATCTTTGTGTTAATATTACTTCTGCAGTCCTGTAAAATATTCCCCTTAAACATGACCTTTCTTGCTCTATGGCACTCTAATATTTTTAAGTGAGGGTGCTGATCTTTATTAATTCCTTTGCTATTTACAGTAAAAAATGCTACTTGGAAGGATGCTGCTCAGTGGTGTTATGGATTTTGTGAAAATTTTCAGCAATTTTCAGCAATTTGTTTCCTTATTTAACTATTAACTGTTAAACTTCTGCCTTGAAGGGATCAAGCAGGGATTTGTGGGCTGACTTCTATTCCTAGTAATCAGTTTGTGATGATCCCTTCTTTTGTAACAGTCATTTCTTTTTCATTATTAACTATTTAGGTAGTGTCGCCAAGATTGCATAATGTTTGCTTTCTGTGGATGACTATAGGTCTTCTTTTTAACAATAGCATAGTTTGCAGTCTTGATTGCAGTGATACCTAAAGAAAGGACTTGAAAAGCTTCATGTTCAGGGAAATCCTTTCAGACTAGGGTCTTTTTAGCATTATTGTGCAAGGTTGTTCCCATTGAAAATGCAGGATGTTACAGTGCACTCAAAAGTTTTGGAGTTGGGGCCAGTTTTCTGGTTGTTTACCTTGTCTTTTTCCATTTAGTATTTTATTGTGGTTGAGACCTGTGAGCAGGCTCTAAGATTGGCTTGTGAAATTTCTTGTGAGTGACTCTTAGATACAGGGCTGTTCCAAAACCCATTTCTGAATACACTGGAGAATTTCATGCTGAATATATTGAGGGGAGTATGAAATATAATTCAAGGTTCTGGAAGCTGAGCCCCTCTCAGGGTGGAGAAATAGAAAGTGAGTATTTGAAGGCTGAAAGTAAGTTGTCACCTTTGCTCTCTGGTATTTGCACGCTCCTGAAAACTTAGCTTTGGTTCATAATGTCTTTCCATGTTCTTCAGTTTAAGAGAAAATAAATAACAGAGCAGAACTACTTTCTCCGTAATAAGAAAGAGCATTGTCATTTGCTCTCCTTAGGCAGTAATGCGCAGAGCACTGGTGAATTGCAAGGTATGGCAGAAAACATTGTATCATCCTCCCGATTTCCATGTAATCCTCAAAGGTTACATTCAACTTCAGGGTGAAGTTTTCTACTTCAGAGGGAGCAGCTACCGGAACAGCAGCTAGTTGGTGTGACCTTTTCAGAGATGGCTTTTGAGATCCTTTCTTTCCCAGTAAACTTAATTCTTGAGGAGTGGCCAAAAGATGAAGCTTCTTCGCACCTTCTCCATAGGTCAGTGTTTTAAAGGCTTCTCCCTGCTTTTCATTCACACTCTTCTACGAAATTCTGTTTCTCAGCCTATTTCTGTAGTGGTGTTGTAGTAATGGCTGTAAAGCAATCCTAAAATACTGTGTTAAGTGTGTAGTAAGTGTAGAACCTTAATGTTCCCTGGTACATTTGAATATGACTGACAGCCTTGGTAAAAATAGTGTTGAACAGTGACATTTATAGAAATGTTCTGAAAAGATTTTGGTTTTCAGCTTTCTTTTTAACTCCATTCAGCTTTTAGCCCTTGGCTTCAGATCTTCCTCTAAAGAAACATTACTGCTTTGCTTTACCTGGCTTTGGAAACACAAGTGAGAAGGGATGTCTGCTCAGTACAAACAAGGAAAGTTATTGATGCAATTAGGTGGTGGAACAGCATCCTGATTATTTTCCTATGTGAGAACATTGTTTTTTAGTTGAGATTCAGCATTGGTTCCAATATTTTGAGCACAAGCTGTAAGTGCCGCTGTTTGCCCACGCCACTGCAATCAGTGGAGCTGTCTGGCAACACAAGGTGTAGGTGTAGTCAGGTTGCTGCTGCTCAGTGGAAGCAATTGTGAAATGCAAGCAACTGCACAGTTTCAAAGGTGATTTTGTGAGTTTAAACTTCATAGTCTTAGGCTGACCATGCAAACTCTTGATTAAGGTCAGGGAAGGAGTTATAAATGGATAGTGACGTGATTTTTCTCTGCATCTGCTCCTACTATTTGTGGCAAGAGTACCAGACATCACTGAAGGAAGAAAAAGGTGACCTCCTAACATTTAAGTGACATTTTTTGTATAAACATTTATGTATAGATGTATAATTATGCATGCAAGTTTTTAAGTCTGCTTATATCAAATTCCTATATGGCTTGGCATGGCAAAGAATTGCCCTGACTGGAGCCAGAAGCTCAGTGCACCAGGGAATTTGAGGTTTGATGTGTTTCTTCTTTGATTTGCAGTCCGTCCTTCAGGCATTGCTTGCGTGTGCATGTATGCATGCATTTTTGTGTTTTCAAAAAGGACATGGATATCAGCACAAAACACAGCTTGGGTATAAGGAAAGGATGAAGTCTCATAAACTTGGTCACCTGTGGGTATTGTGGGGCAGAATAGCAGTGTGATCACAACATCTATATTAGTGGAACTGGTAGCAAAATCTTTATTTGGTGAAATGCAATGGGTGTTAAAGTTCTGCACTGAAGCTGAAGACTTCTAAGACACATGGTCCAAATCTTCCAAATAAAATTTGAAAATTATGGCTGATGTATAAAGTCTTATGAGAATGAGGAATTATCTTCAGAAGTGCAATGTTTTGGAAAAGACCTGTAATTCTGAAAGCTGTTGCTTTGTGTCTTCTAGAATTTCCTTGCTACCACAAGTGGTATTTGTTTTGTGGGTAAGTTACTTGGAAATCTGGAAGTCAACAAACCCAAATGAGTTTTGAAAGATCAGTGGTATTTTGAAGGCACAGAGGAGTAAAAGCATGGCTGCTGTGTTTATTATTGTCAGTGTAACCCCATTCATGTTCTCCTGGGTTGTGTCAGTGGCAAGAAAATATTAGTAAAAATTCCAGCATGAAAGAAAACAAATTTGGAATTATGACAGGTTTTCTTTTTTTCAATTTAGATGTTCTCAAGGCTTAAGGAACCAAATGTAGATTGTATATCTGTTATTAATCCAGCTTTTTGTTGGTTTTGTTTTGATGTCTTTTTGGTTTGTAATAAAGTTGGACATTTGGTAGGGGAAAGCTCAACTTACTTTGGACTGCAAATGATTCGTCACTTCTTAATTATGACGATTTACATTAAGCTGCTGGATAGACCTACTACCCTTACTAAGCTACAGCTTTCTTCACACCACACTAGTGGAAAATGTAGCAGTTTACAAGCAGTTTGCACACTAGTTCATTTCCTCTTTTACAGTGTCTGCAACTCCTATACCTCTGCTCATAAACTTCCCTTTAAACAATTCTAAAGTGCTAGGGTTTTTTTTACCATCTGTAGTCTATTTTCTACAGGTTTTATGGCTGCCTGGTGAATACACAAGACTTCTGTTGCATCTTGTTGTCTTCCTACAGTTCTTTCATAGGTAGAACTGCTGCTACTACAGAGTTAACAGCTTCATCTGTAGACCATGGAGATGTGGTATCATTAGTTGTCAGAGAGAGATTGATATTATTTCTAGTCCAGCCTGGTTATGTCAGAAGTGCTGAGTGTGAGTGCTGCTGGTCTGGTCATTCCCCACAGGAACAAGTGGGATGCTCCTTGCAACGACTGCCACTGGGAACTGCGCTGCAGGGAATGCGCTTGCTCTGCATGAGTACAGAGGGGAAATGAAGGACCAAATGTGTCTTTTCATTCTGATTTATTTAGCTGCTGTTACATACAGGGACTGTCTTATTGTCTCTCTCTCTAGTGATAATTATGTCTCCAAGTATTAAGCTGCCATTAAGGTGCAGAAAGTGGGGGTTTTCTACTGTTCCTGCTGTATCCTGATGATCAGTAAAAAGCAATGTGTTTAGTCCAAGGATGAACAGATAATGGCTGACACTGATACCATTTTAGCAGCCACTGTGGTTTACTTGAGTGCCTGAAAAGAGCTTTGTAGAATAACCTCGTGGAGACCCTCCTTCCCACTGCCATTACTTGGGTTGGTGGGTTGTATAGATGACAGTACTTACCAAGAGTGTACTGTAAGTATTCCCCTGAAATCCTATGATTTATTACACTTGAAGTGTCTTCATTATTGCAGTATCACATTAACAGTGCACTCTTCACAAAATATGTAGTCTTCAGGTGTGTATGCTATATAGGACAGAAATGTGTATCATGAATCATCAATATTAGATAAGAATTTGACCAGTTTTGTTTCTCAACCAATAGTAAATTACTTATTTTTTCTGAGAATTTCAGCCTTTGTCAAATTTGGAAATCTAGTAAACCTATATAATTAGAACATGCTTGAATTTTACAGAGGAGAGATTTTAGGAATAACATCTGTGTGTTGCCTTGTTTCCTGATTGTCATCAGATACTCTAGTTTTTACACCACTTCCAATATTGAATGACACAGCTACTAAGCAGTGTCCTGGACTAAGCAATGTCTGTTGTGGTAGCTACTGATCTCATTCAGCTTTGATAGTTGGCAAATTTGCATCTTTTCCAAGTCATGGCAAAAAGTGTCAAATTTGATTGAAAGCTGTAGGTTTGCCTTGTTGATCCTGATCCTTGGAACTGAGTGCTGGTGTTTTTTTTTCAAGTAGGATTATATATTGTATGATATTTTTATATTAAAAATAATATTTTAAAAATAAATCCTCCTTAAAACCCATATTTTTATAATTTAGTAAGTATTGTTTCTAGATATAACTCTAGAAGGAGGGATTCGTCTTATTGAGTTAATACTTAGGAGCTCAGGTTTGCTGACACTCAAAACTTCACATGTGGTTCAAGTGATTACTCGAAATACCTGAGCCTTTCAACTCTGAGCATTGGATCAGAAACCTCCTCATCTGCTGACACTCCAGCTCTGGAAGTGAACGTGACAGTTTAAAAACGATTACAGGACAAAGTTGTCCTAAAGTCTGCAATAAAGATCTTCTGCACTGGACTGTCAGCCTCCGTGTGGGATTTCCTAAACATATGCATGGTGTTATCCTTGGTAGAGTGTAAAGCAAAGAGAAAATGCAAAGTGAGTAGCCACCAAAGGAAACCTGAAATAAATAATAGTAATAAAAGCAGAAAGCAAGAGACAGCAGGAGACCCTATTTAGGCTTTCTTAGCATTGGGAAGGGCATGAAAGATATCTGAGTACATAAGTGAATAACAGCCTTGGCAGGTGGGAAGGGAAGTAGCAAAGCATGAATGAGCATTTAGTTGGAGATGATGCTTTGCAAGCATCAGCATGTTTGAACTTTGGAAGTGAGAAGGATGTGAGAGGCAAGCAGAGAATGGATTTGAGGAAAAAATGTGATAGGCTGCCTGAAAAATAGGGAGAAGAAGCAGATGATCTGCAAGTTAGACATCTGGGTGATTCTTCAAGGCGAATAATTATTTTCTTCTTTAGATTTTATTTTTTCTTCTCTTATTGGAGAAGTGAAATGGGGGATTGTCTGCATCAGCTGGAATCTGAAATGAAAAACAGTCCATAAAAAGAACAACCTCCTCCTTAAGTAAATCAGTAATCTGCACAGATTTTAGATTTAGAGGATCACTAATAATAACGTTCAGCTGCATTTTCATCCTGTGTTCTGAGCATGGGTACCCATGTGGTTTTTTGGAGTGCAGCAAGGAGATTTACAATATAGCATTTATTGCTCTTCAAATCCTTGCTTCCCTCTATCTCGTGTGGTGTGAGGCTATCAGCAATGCAAGTGAGATGTGTCTGGTCAGGGATGGTGAGGAGGACAGCTGGAATTGTACATGTGGCAAATGCAGACATTTCAAAGTCCATTTTTTACTAAAGAGAGTCTTGCTACTCTTTTGTTGGGAATTAATTTCTTTGAAGTAGGTCTTTCAAGTAAGTATCTCATGGTATTCCTATTCTGCAAGAGTTCTTCAAACACAGTAACATTTTATTAGGTATAAAGGATTACCTGTATTTTCCTTCACCCCTTTCTTTGAATTTCAACTTTTTTCCAGAAAGTTACAAGTATTAGAAGAATTGTCCAAAAACAATTAACCTATGGGAAATAACTGAATTCAAAAGAATGGGGTTTTTTCCTGACTTCTCTTTGAAAAATATAATTTTCAATAAAATGTAACTTCCTGCTACCAAAATACTTTCAAACCTGAAAAAATTACAGTAAGGACTACCATTACAAGAAGTTTCAAACTTCATTTAGCAAAACTTTTCTTCTTAAAATAATTTTTTCTCTAAATTATTTTTGAATCTCTAATAGAACTGAACTAGATTATGAACTTAATTTTCAGGAAGATCATTAGAAATTCAGTAAGGTAATTTTTGTTTAATTTGTGTTAAAAGTCTTCACTGTTGCTGTTTTCAACATCCCTCTGACTTTCCCATTTGGTGTGTAGGTTCAGAGAAAAATCTGTTTTGTTTTGGTATCTTTTCCTGCTGTGGTTCTATAATCTTGAAGGAGCCCAGTCTTGCTCTCTGCATTATTTAGGCCACAAAACCCATTTGTTTTAGAGTGGGGAGGGAAAAAGACGTGAAGGAAAGAACATTGCAGATGAGAGGGGAGCACTGCACACTCCAGGAGTGCATTAAGGGTGCACTCCAGGAAGAGCTAAAGGGTGCCTGGGTTTGTGTTTCAGGTTTCTCCGTGTGAGAGGTGTCGCTGTGAGGGCAATGGCGAAGTGCTGTGCACGGTGTCAGCCTGTCCCCAGACCGAGTGCGTGGATCCCGTCTATGAGCCTGACCAGTGCTGCCCCATCTGCAAAAATGGTGAGTGGTGCCTGCAAAGCCAGGAGGAGGCCTCTGCCAGAGAGATCCATGGTGCCCTGTTCTGCTTTTGAAAAATTATTTAGATACTTGTCTTTTTCCTCAAATGGAGATGGAGTTGTTCATGGGCAGTGTAATCCTTTTGTGAGGAATCAGATCTCCCTTGATTGTGGTGGACTCAATTATGACCTACATGGATGTTAGTATCAGCTGTTGGTGTATCTCTTATGTATATAATTTGCATGAACTCATTGTGGTTATGTTTTATCTAGGTACACAAAATGGTACTCAGACTCTTCATATTATCCACCTTTCAACATGAGCAGGAAAAGCTACTTTTGTTCTCCATTCATATTTGTTTCCCTTTCAGATATTCTTCTCCTTTTCTTCTTTTTTTTTTTTCTTAAGGCAAATCAAACATACCTTATTGAGCTCATCTAATTTTCATAACTAAATGAATTAAACTCCCAAGTTTAATTGAATATTTTTTGTAACTAAATTAGACAGAAAGTCTCTCTACTCCCAGCAAGAGCTTGTATTTGATCAAAGTCTTAGTATATTTAGGCGAAAGAAATTACATGACATACTAGCTCATCACTTATAAAGAAGAAATGATAATTTATTAATAGAAATGAAAGCTGCAAAATCTCAAATGAAATTATATTTAAAATTAAAAATGACATTTAAAAATACTCAGATAATGTGCACACATCTATTATTTCTCTTGAATAGGTAGGTTTCATTACATTAGCTAAAACAAACTGCTTAAAATTGTGGGAAAGTTGGGGGAGGAGAGAGTGTACAGCATATGGTTTTCACAAATTCAACAGTAGATGATAAGAGATTGTTAATTGCATTGGAGGAGTTTCATTTGTATGGATATAAAAGTAATTGCTTCATATTCCTTAATTGGTTGTTACAACCCTGAAGGAATTTATTCTCGGCTGTAGAGCTTAAGGGCACTCTTGTTTCTGGAGATGAGGACAGGCATTTTTCAAGGCATTTAGGGACAGTTCCTAAGAAAGTCTGAATTTGGAAGCTGGTGATGTCATAGCTAGCTAGTCCGAAGGATCCTTCAGCACTTGTTTGATGGCAAGAATGTCGCTGACATTGTGCGTGACATGCTCTGCTGCAGTTCCCCAGGTCAAAGTGACTTTAGCTGGCAAAAGGTCTGTTTTCAATATCAGGGATGGAGTTACAAGCAGAATGTGTTAAGACTCTGTAGTCTTTCTCACTGAGCTTGTCCAGTGGTCTTAACAGTGTTTGTAGCTGGGTTGACTGTCCATCAGACATTGACACATCTGAATGTGTTCCTCCACACATTCTCCCACAAGCAGCAATGTAATGCACAGTAGTGGCAATCTCCCATTGATGGCTCTCTTTTGGATTAAGGTGGTGTGGCAGTGCAGGGCTTGGCTTGGCTGTTCACACAGATTCCCTGACACTTTTCCCAGAAATGAGCAAAAGTTCCCGAAAACTGTACATGAAACATACCTTTTGTTGTGAGGAAGCTGCCTTTTCAGAGCTGTTAAAGGTGTATTACCTGAGTTCTACCAACAAGAAAAGGATGATCTTGTCCTTAGCCTCTGAATCCCCAATATTACTTGTGTATTTCTCCCATATAACTGTGAGCTGGCATCTCTGACCCAGTTTCAGACCAAGGTGACCACTGCTGCCTGTTTCTGCTCAGCTGTACTGTCACTTCTCTGCATGTCAGAGAACCAGCAGTGGCTTTCCTTGTTAGCTTTTAGATGAAGAAGAAAACCATTAGCAATAACAACAAGACCAAGATAGCTCAGAAGCAGCTCAGCTTTTCTGGATCAGCAGTTTCAGTGTAATACCACAAAGAAACTTCTGAGGAATCGTCTCCACTGAGGGAGTGCATTTAAAAAAAAAAAGGACTGTTTGCTTTTCGAGCCTAAAGTGTGGTACACGTGCAGCTCTCTAGGAACTTCAGTGAATTGCTCAATGTTTTTAATTAGATTGGAGCAAAAACCTACTGAGCAGGAAAACCTAGCCTGCCTCATCCTCTCTTTTTCAAGCCTGCTGGAACAAATGTGCTGTGAATGTGGGTTGGAAAAACAATCATTGTGTTGTGCTTCAGGGTTGATTGTTACAGCGATGACATTAATGACATCGTGTTAGAGACACAAAAGGGCTCTGGGTGATGTACAGGGAGCTCAGCCATTTAACCTGAGTGATGGGAAAGGTGGAGCCATAGAAAGCATCCAAGTGAGGTAACTGCCATCATGATCTGCAGTAGAGCAAGAAGGGGTGGGAGGTGAAGTTTGGATTCTCTACTTTACTAGCATTGGTATATGCTTTACTAGCATTTGGATTCTTTACATTTACTAGCATTGGTGTGTTGAAAATGCACACAAATCAAACCAATTTCCCTCCCTTTTCTGCCACTTCTTAACATATAACCCCTTCCCAGCTTGCCTGGTGGAAGATTGCTGGCAGTGACCCAACAGTGAGAGCTGAGTGACTACCTCTGTCACTGGTAAGAATATACACAAATGCCCAATTAAGGAGTGTGGAGGAGATCCAGTGAAAGCCTGTGATTATTAGAAATTAATGAATTCAGTATATTGACAGGTGTGAGATCCTGTGCCTTATCCCTTGTATGTAGTTGTAGTTGTAGGTATGTAGTTGTCTTCTCTATTTTCACAAGTTTGCTGGCAGCCCTTACAAGGAGGGGAGGATGTTTAACTGCGCATTGGGCTTGCACAACTGCTCATGTGGTGGTACAGACTTGCTTTGGATGTAAGCAGTGGTGAATGGAAGACTTGTGGAATTAAAGAGTAGTTGTATGTGTAGTATTTAATCTATATCACATCCCAACTTTCAAGAAGAAACCTGGATACTTCCATAGCTGAAGATAGTACTTCTTCGTGAGCAGGGACAGGGAGTGCTTTAAAAGAACATTTGCTCTGAAAAGTAGTATATAGAAGAGACAAATGATAACACCTCACTGAGATCTTTGGATTAGGAGAATTTTCCTTCTTTTTATGCTTCAAGTCCCTGCAACTGAGGGAGCTGTTTTGTGTTTATCTTATATAAATGTCCTGAAAGGAAACAGCGTGAGGACAGAAGGGGATGGAGGAGAGGCTTCCTTCTCATGTGGATTACATGTTAAGCTTTATGCTTTTGGTAACCATCAGCACCAGCCACAAGAAAAAATCCAGAAAGTTAAATCTGACTTCAGAAAGTTACATTAAGTAACAGGTGCCCAGTTCAGATCTCCATCGTGCTATACAATATTAGCATTGTGGTTACTTTTGTGGAAGACATCACTGCTCACAGTGATATCAATAACCTTAGATTCAGGTACAGAAATTTCTACAGTTTGTGCAGAGTTAAGGGTAAAGATAATGGGCATACAGTCACTCTTTCATTGGGAAAAGTCTGAGTACTTGTCACTGATGCATTTGGGGGTAACACTAGTAGTGAATTGTCTTTCTCTAGATTACCTTGGTTGTGTGTTCCGCTTGTATTCCCAGCATTAGAGCCCTAGTAGACATACACAGCTGAGTTCTGCTTGGCCTAAGCCTGCAGCCATGGAGCAGCTGATGGAGTCAAGGGTGGCCCTGATCCTGACGGTGTGCTTGCAGGAAGATGAGATTAAACCCATAACCCATGCGGAGCCTGAGGGGGAATCATGGTTGCTAGACCAAAAAACATTTTGATCTAAGGTCCCCAAGAGATTTTTATTTCATTATATGGCTGAAAGATTGCCCCAGATAAAATGAAATGGATCCTGTTGCCCTCCTAGCATTCATCTATCCGTGTGTCAGTGTTGTTTCTCTGTCTACAGCAGGGAGAGCTGAGCTTCTCCTTTTAGCAAAGGCTCATAGCTGTACAGTTAAAAATGAAAACATTGATGCCTGGAGGGTCAAGTGTGTTCTCAGGGCTGTAACATTTGCAGGAGATGTCTATTCTTACTGGTTGTGCAATAGGGAGACTTCACTGATTGCAGTCCTTTCAGGTGCCTTAGGTAATTTCAGGACCTAATTTGATATTTGTGTTCATAGTTACGGTTGAAATACATGCATCATTTGGTTGAAATGCTTGCTGCTAGTGAGGTGCAGGTGTAATGTGCTGTGGCTAGGGAGGGCGTGTGGTGATGGTTTTGTATCCCTGTGCTGAGGCTGACTCACTGAAGCTTGCTTTAGTACCTTTCCATACAATTGCAGTGTTTAGGCCCAAGGTGACTTAAAAGTGCTTCTGAATGGCAAGTGGGGACCTCCATCTGAGAGAAGGAGCTCTCAAGGGAGCAAAACCCTGGTAATGGCTGGCAGAGCTGTTGTCTCCTTTTGCTGCTGTTGGTAAAACAGGCCTTTGTCTCACCTCAGGACTCAGGTCTGTTAAACAATGGTGCTGGTTGATGCAGTACTGATGTCATCCCTCTAAGATCCAGGTGGAGAGAGGCTACGTTGGGCTGAGAGACGTATCTGGCCATAAGAAAGAGGAGGATGTTTATTCTGGGCCCATGAAGGGAACTTGCACCTTGGCAGCTCTCATGTGAGCTGGCTGTTTGCTCTGCCCTGCAGCCCCAGCTTTGCTCAAGGACCATGGTGAATCTGACCTGTAAAATTTAATGTCCTTCTGCAGTGTGTTTAAATAAAACATTATATGACCTTGACCATAAATGCCTTAATCTCAGCAATGAAGAAAGTATCGTCATGCTGGTGTCCAAGCAGAGGTCAAGGCATAACTATTGCAAACATCCCGAATGTAACTGCTGTAAAATTTAAGTAATCCATGCTTTTGATTGTCCTCCCTTCCTTTTTCTATTGTCACTTTAAATACCTTTTTCAGTCATGCTTTGGCAGCTAATTTATATATAGCAAATGAGATCCAGAAGTTTTATCGCCTGAGAGTGGATTCTTCAGTCTACATTATAAGGGGGAGATCAAATCAGGTGGTTATGGTGGCCTCTTCTAGATGTAAGATATAGGTACCATAAAATGATTGTAAGTTCTAGTTGATAATATTGAAACAGTATTTATTTTTTCTTTAATAGGATGTATGTTAAAAAGTAATAACCTAATGAACAAGAAATAATTTAAAACTAATCCCAGTTCTGCCCAGACAGTATGCACCAATGTGATTTGTTCCCTTCTAACTTGTTGCATTTGAATGCTTGTGTATGCAGGGTAACATTTGCTCCACGTTTCTGTGTGCACGAATCGCTTAGCAAAAACTTCTGCATGGACTCTCCACTTCAATAGAGTGTATTTCACAAATGATTTATAATATGGGACTCCTAACGAAGAAATATTAATGTTCTGGGGGAATGAATGTTTCAGGGAGAAAAAACATTATTTAAGTTGCATGAACAGCTGTATCTGATTAAAATTGCCTAGAGATTATGCAGGTAGGTTGAAAAACTGTAGCAGATATTTCGGCAGCCATGTATTGAAAACAGCAGCCTTGTTTCTTTTAGTCTGCATTGGGTGTTTAAAGTGGCTTCCAAATCTGGTAGGTGAAGTTGGTAAACTAGTTGCAGTAGTTTTTACTCTTGGTTTCTGCTGTTGATGAAGTTGAGAGGAGGTTTGGTCTGTGTTGTCTTAATTCAAGGAATTCCTTTAAACTCATTTCATCTCTCCACTCACTTTTTCTCTCCACTGTGGGAAAGTTGGTGGCTGCGTAGGCCATGTGTGCTTCTTGTGCCATATTTTAGATCCAAAGGTGTTTAGATGCACATGGATCAGCACTGCAAAGTGGGCTGAACAAAACCTTATGCCAAAACCACAGAGGCCTTGTTGTATCCAGCTCACATCCATGTGCGTGCCTGCGCGTGGATATAGGATCCACTGCTGGCATCGCTCGCGTTCAGCTGGCTAAGGAGTGATAGGTGTGTTATTTCTGCCTCCAAGGGTGTTTATTTAGTGTACAAGTTATGTTGACTTTCAGGGTATACATGTTTTCCTAAGTATAGAAACCCATCAGACCATGAAAAGGATCTGTCTGAAGATACGGCATTAGTATCCAAATACTGAGCCTAGATCAGTTACATGGATAAATCAGTTTATATAGTCTGTATGTATTTATTGCAAATAAATATAGTGTGCATTTTTTTTTTCCTTCCAGATGCCAGAATGCTCTCAATTGGGAGTTCTGCTGTCAAGAGGCCGCTGTAACTCCCCTGAGTATATAATGTCCCATCATTTTGCTCAGACACATGAGGACAATCAGAAATTATACTAACCTTGGTATTTAATGTGGTACTTTATACTTAAGTAGAAGGATGTTGAAGAGCCTATTAAACTATAAAAGCAGTGTATCCTATAAAGTTTTCAGAACTCACTTTGCAATATTTTTTCTTTACAGGCTGTTACAGTGAGCCTGAAAAGCATTCAGTTTTTTTCCTATTACTTGATACTGCAGGCTTAAGTCATATAGCAAAGCTAAATTCTGCTGTTTCAGTCCACTTTTGTGACAATTGCTTGCAGGGATTGTCATTTTACTGTAAGTTGAAGCAAAAGCCAATGATGATATGCCCCAAACTGTTGTTTAGTGGTGGTGGTCCCAGGTGAGTGTGGGAAACAAGCTGCCAGTTCCCCATGGTGCTCAGAACTTCCATGTGTCACAGCTACCTGGCTTCTTAAAGTGTGTTTTGTGTCAGCCTCAGGAGCAGAAAATTGAACATGCTTACTCTGCTGATAGAAAAAGAACAGACACTGAAATCCTGGGATGGTAGGAGAACATTTTCTAGCGACTTTCATGTATCTGATGTAGCTTACAGTGCTTGTCATGGCAGTTTCACACATCTGCCATCCTGTATAGTTCTGGATGCTGGTTAGGGTTCAGACAGGAGAGTGCCTTCATGCCAGTACCCATCAGAGTATTGGAGTAAACAGTGTGCTCTTACTTGATTTGTCGTTCCTGACACTTTCTCTGGTACATTGAGCCACATTTGGGCATTTGCTTGGTTTCTAGCAGAACAGCTAGCCCATGCTCCCCAAAATGAAGTCATCAATTGCTTTGGGGTTTTGTTTATTTGTTTGTTTTGTATTTTTAAGTTCTTCATGTAAGAGTTTTCTGAGTTTATATTGAAGTTTTATTTCCACACACCTGGAGATAGGTAAGATGTAAAAAGAGAAAAATAGATCCCAGATCTCACATTATGGGCTCCCCCTGCTCCATACACTTTCCCCCAGTGTTAGTTCTTTGCTGTTCAAAGAAAACAAACATTAAGGGAGTTGCCTTGTCTCCTACATCTAGTATTTATTTTATGCTTTTCATTCGAGAAAATATTCCCACTGCTAATTTTGTTCCCCCATTCTGCTATTGGACGTCTATTTTTATTTTGTCATTAGCTGAAATAGTGGCAAACATTTGGGGGACATGTAGGCTTCCAAGGTCTGAAACACTTGTGTGCATCTTGCTGTATGCAACATCCTTGGAGTAAAATTCCCTTTGAATAGAACACTACACTATTTGATTTAATTGTGAGCTCTTAGATTCTGAAACCCTGTCTTAATCCAGATTGAGTTACCATAGGTTAATTCATTATCCAGTGTCAGCTGAGCCACTGTACTGCCCACGTGAGCTCTTAGTTGTGTTCTTTGCAGATAATCCTGTTTGTAAATAGAAGCTGTTAGCTAGCTAGGTGCTACAGTAATAGGCCTACATGGCTGATTAGTATTTTGTATTAGTATTTTGTGGTGTGATCAAAAGGAGCAATGAAGAAAGATACCTTGTGCATTTTGCTTTATGTTCTTTTGCATTTTTTCATTGCTATTTCATTATGTTCAATGAGGCATCCAAGAGTTTGCTTGGCTTTGAAGGGAAATGGAGGCTTATATTAAAGTGCTGTGGTATGTTGGTATATCTCTCTCATGTAAGAACACTTGCCCTCTGATGATTAATGATATAATCAAAGTCTCATATAGTTCTAAGTGCAGTGTAGTTTTCTCTGCTTATATTTTCATAGGAAGTTGAGATTTAGGCATTAAGAAAGATGTGAATTGATCCAAGTGACTTACTGGTTGATGGAAACAGGGAATTAGCTGATTTCATAAGATTTCATTTCCTTACCACTTTGCTTTCCTGTGGTTGAGCTTTGCAATCATGATGGCCTTTCCATGCAGTGCAGGATTGCTAATGCCAGGTTTGTCTTAACTTGGCATGACTCCTCTTTCTTTTGAGTTTGTTGAAGGTCTTACCATGGCATGACAGATGTCTCAGAAGTTTTCTTCTAGTCCTGATGGAACTGTATTTGTAAATGAAGTCAAAATCTGATCAACAACAGGAAAACTTGTTTCCTTTCCTGAAATGAGCTTGACCAGGGGCTAACTGGGAGACCTCTGCCAGAGTTTGGAAAAGGATTCTGAAGAAAAAGAAATGATGTGTTCTTAGGGAAAAGGCTAAAAGCTTATCCTATTTTTTATTAATATTTGTAAAATTGCAGTGCTTGTTTTTCTTGTTGCTCTAAGTAGCATCTTACTGTTTCAAAGTACTGCACTGGGGATCCCCCCCGTGGTGTGTGCTGTGAGAGTCCTGAATTAAGTCCCTGGCTATTACCTTGGCCCAGCAGGTCAAACACCTTTGTCAGCTAGAGACTTAAGTACTTTCCTAATTTAAAACCTTGATCTTTAAGGTGGAAGGAGCTTTTACTTCATGAACCTTTGGATTACTTTCATAAGGGTAATTATCCATACAGTTTTGTTTCCTTGAGCATATGCAGCTGTAGAGCAGCAGTGATTAAAAAAAAAACAAACTAAAAAAAGAAAATAACACACTTTAAGTAATTCCTTACCTTCACCAACACAGTTACCATAATGATTAGCATTTCAAAGCTGATAAGCAATCAAAAACTTTGATTGCTATTTTCATTTAGGGAAGCAGTAATTTTTTTTTTCTGCCTACACTAGTGCTTGTTAAATTTTCATTAGAAGAATGACTTCCTACTGGTAAACATCACTTTCTTCTAAATGTCCTGTTCTTTTGCTGAGTCTTCAGCTCTGTTTGGTTATTTCTGTGCTGCTAGCCCTTGGGTAGGGGCCCATTAAAGAACTGCATGCATAAATTCTACTTACCTTACAGTCTTGTAGGCAATGAGTGCTTTTTCTCCTGCATCATTTCTTCTTGCTATTGCACACTGGTTACTGAGCAGCTTTCTTTGAAGTACTTGTGAGCAGCAAGTCACACACTGTATTATCCATGGAAAAGATAACTAAGTCTTCACTGTGTGCTCACCCAACGCGTTATTTAATTTTAGATTTTTTTCTCTTTTCAAATGGAGTTGATCAGATGGAACAGTGGCAAGAAGAAGAACAAGCAGTGCATTGTAACAGGATTCAAAATACTATTTGGTGAATAGCATTGAATAAAGAAGATCCCTATCCAAACAATTGCGTTTGGGCCTCCTGTGTTTCAAATACTTGCAGTGTTATTTCCTTTCTCAGAGGTAGTTTCACTGAAGTGTGTTGTTAATTGCTTTTTCCAAGTTACAAGAAAAAGTAACTTCTTGTGCTCCAAAATGGTTTTTATTCCTTTTCTTTCTGCCAATACCTTCTCAAACATTTTGAATTCAAAAGGGAGATCACTGGTTAAGCTGGACAATTTTGGGGGAGATACACAAATAACAAGGACTAGGAGGAGTAGTGACCATTGATAATATCTCATGAAGCCAAACAACAAGGTAGCACAGTGGTAAATAAAATTCAACAAAACCATATGTTAAGGAGTGAAAGAAATTGCCTGAGTATTTTGATGACCTTTTTTTAGGATTTCTGCAAAGGGGTTTAATTTACATATCAGTGTGAAATATTGTATGGAAACATCAGTCAGGTTTCATTAAGAAAAGCTTGCATGTATTAGAAGTACACTATTATTTGGAGACTGGTTCCTCCCACCTGCTTTGTATAATCTTCCATGTTTGCTGATCACTCAGCAAGAAGTGGTTGCAGAAGTACAGAGAAGAGCAGCAAGAAATTCCCCTGAATATTCCCCTGTGAGAACAGATGAGGCCTCTAGTAGTGATAGTGCATGAATTAAAAATCATGTGATAAAGTGTGGTACCAGGGGAGAGCGATAGTACCAATGAGAGTCTTCCCTGTGCTCACAAGTCAAGGGAGAAGCAAGAAAATAGAAAGACATTGTACATGAGGTCTTTAAAGCACCATGTAATTAACTCATGAACTCACTGCAGAAGATAGTGCTGAAACACAGCTTCCTAGGATTAGAATAAAGATCATGTCTTTGATAGAAGGAATAAAATACTTTAACCTAGCTACCATAAAACTGGCTGGGGTGGCATGCTGTAGAGCCTACCAGAAACCTGCTAATTTTTATGTGAACAGAAATATAACATTGTTTTCTATTGTCCACATCTTACAATTTCCTTTTTGAACTGCCTTTTTTGTTTTTAAATTACTTTGCAGAAAAAGAGTTGGGCTGTCTTGACTTTAGCCCAGCCAAACCAGTGTTGGATGGGTACTTTCTTGTGAAGGCAGGAACACAGAGCTAATGAAAAGATGTTAAAACAGCAGCAGTCCTTTTCCTGCACAACCATTGCACAAGCCTTGTGTTGTGTGCTGGGCCACAGTAGCACCTTACTCAGTACTTGTAGCTGATGGAGATGGGAGCCTAATGAGGAGGCCTTTTTGGCATGGTCTGCTCTCAGCTATTCTATCAACCTTTCTTTAAATGACCTAAAGGGAAGTCACCCATGAACTGCTTGTGTAATAGCTGTCCAGGCTAAGACTTCTGAGACTGGACTCTGTATTTACAGTTTGTGCGTGTTTAATACAATCTGCTGAAGAACTAATGGGAAAAAGAGGGCTCAGAAGCAAATAAATTATAGCAGTTTATGGAGTTATTACATCAATGTGATCCAGAATGTGCCACCCCACAATGAAAACTAATTATCTTCTGGCCACAGCAGTTGCTAACCTGATATTTTGTTAATGAATGGATTAGATGGAGCTTTGACAGCCACTAACATGAGTGAATGATTAAGACCACTTTGTGCTGCTGTCTAAGCTAGGTGATGATTATGACAACTTAGAGGTAATTCTGTATCCATTATTAAACCCCTGCCCCCTCTTTCTCTCTCCCCTCCACTCTTCCCTGCCAACCCTCTTAGATAATTAAGTCTAATTATATATGTACATCCTTAAGCACTCCTACATGCGGCTGGCATACATGAGGAAGCTTCATTTACCTACTTTGTAGCCTAGACATTAAATCTGCAAGTTGGAGTTTGATTTCAGTGTGTTTAAATAAGGTTTGCTTTCCTTCCCACGTGACTCTTGTGTTTTGCTGTGATTAGATAAGCTGTTAAGACATTGGAAGAATCATCAAGTCCAAGTACTGGGGAAAGGAAGATCCAGGTTTGCTGGCAAAGGCTGCCTGGCTTGCTGGCAGGCAGGTGTATGTCATGTGTACAGTTTATATGCCTGTGGTGCTGAAAAATAAACACTTCCTTGGATTTTCTTGCCCACAGCTTGTTCAGCAGAGATGTTTTAACCGTTGTGCAGTCTTCATTATGAGAAGGTGATGTATTTGTCAGTATGAGTGGACTTTTTAATTTCACATCAGCTGAGTGTTTAATCTCCAGTCTTCTGAAGTTAAGTTTGTTGTGACAGCTGATTCTTTCCAGTCAGAGTGACTGAAGAGTCAAGTCAATTATCTTGATATACATGGGTTTATGCCTAGGTGTGACTGATTAGTCTTTGGCTCCACGCTCTATTGTGGTGCACGCTTCCTCAGGGGCCTGGGGCTCTCTCCCTGGCTGTGCTGCTGTCTGTGCTGTCACCTGGCCATGGCTGTGCACCAGAAGCTGCTTCCATAAAAATCCCTGTGTTATCAGCTAAGTGCAGGAGCAGTCTGGAAACTTTAACTGTCCTTTAAGCAAGCTTTTAGGATGGCAGAATTTTTCTCTACTCTGGTTTTGAGGACTCTACCAGAGACAAATATTTGGGGTGGACAGTTGACAGAATGTGAAAATCCCCCCTGATGCCAGTCATGTCCATGTAAATGATATATACACAGGTTACAACATCTGGACAATGCAAAAGGGAACGTTAGAGATTCGGATAACAAAAACCCACTTAAATTTACCCTAAGCTAGGATCACCTCCAAAGGTGGTTCTCACTGTCTGAGGTCCAGCTGGCAGATTTCCAGCCTCCTGGTTAAGTACGTTCTTTCAGTGTGTGTGTGTGTGTAGTGTACACAGATATGTATATACACACAAACACATGGTACAAGGGTCATCAATCACCATACTTCATGGAAACATTTCCCATTTTGGAAGCCCTCTCAAACTAGTTGCTTACAGTGGTCCACAGGCATCACCCTTTTACTTTGCCTCCCAGACACTGGGGCAAACTTTTTGATTGGGTCTCTTGTGATAGGACGAGGGGTAATGGTTTTAAACTGAAATAAGATAGATTTAAACATGATATAAAGAAGAATTCTTTATGATGCTGATGTTGTTGATGCTCCATCACTGGAAGCATTCAAGGCTTCGTTTTGGAGTGGCTGCTGTCATTTCCTCCCTGCTTTCATGAGATCAGGTGGTTGGTGATTTGCTGTAACCTGAGTATCCTTCCATCTGGATATGTTGCAGTGGGTGTGCAGGGGAAATGCTTGCCCCCAGGGACCCATCACACCCTTGTTGTGCAGAGAAAGCTGCAGGAGTATTTCTTAAGCTGCAGGGCTGCTTTTGCTGTAGAGCTCTAGAGGACAAGAGGTTTCCTTGTTATTATGGTCCCAGAGATGAAAGATGACATTTTGGTTGTTAGCCTGAAGATGTGGGCAGTTGTCTGTCATTAGTTGTGTGTAGCTGATTCTGTGATGCATTTGTTACAGTTGCAAGGCTCAAAATCTAGTATTTGTATTTTGTTGTTGTTTCCTCTTTTTAATAAGTGAAATCAGAGGTTTGGATTTAATCATAACATTGCTACACACTGTGGTGAATCACCTTTAATTCGCCTGAGACTGTAATAAATGTGATTTCAGGGTTTCTCCTTGGCTGCACATTCCTTGCAGTGGGTGTAGCTGTGAGTTGGAGCAAGCTCTGTAATTACAGAGAAGGCCAGAGATGTATTCCCAAATGGGCAGGTCCATAGAAAGGTAAATTCCCATCAGTTGTCACTAGAGGTCAGCATTAATTTTAAGATCAAATCTATTCTTACCACGTAGTGAATTGTCTGTAGATTCAAGCTGTGGGTGGTTGTGACTCAGGTAGGACTTGAATGAAATGAATAAAATAGGGAGCTTAAATAGTTAGGTTGAGTCATTTCATACATTCTTGTTATCTCTTGTTTTGATGGAGTGACTGCTGCTTTTGAGATAAGTAACAAGATGATATGACTTATTATCTTTTCTTTTCCCCTCCCCACTTACCTGCCTACTTTATAATTAAATATCTGTGTTCCTTTTCAAATGTGTGGGTTAGTTTTTTAGCAGAATTTGAATTGAATAGCTGTTAACATAATTTTCAGTCAGGGGTTGGGATCAGAAGTTAAATGTACAGATACTGTTACAATGCTGTTGTGATTCACTGCTTTTTGCAAGACAGCAGCTTGCTCCTATAAAGAAGGATATATGGGAAGTGGTGTCCATGTGTATGAGTGCATCTTGTGTGGAATCAGAGACCTAAAACTTTCTCACCAAAGCCCTGCCTCTAAACTTTAGTGTAGGTCCCTTCAATCTCCTCTGAATACTCCAGCTAAAGAAGCCCTGTTTGTAAAAGGCAGGTATCGCTCTGAGTTGAATTAGAATATTTAGTTAGTTTGATTTTTGGAATATATGTGTTTTAATAAAATGAAGACTAACCTTTGATGCCTAGTTTTTCCTTTTGGAAATTACATAGATCTAAGTCTCAAATAGCAATTTGGATCCATCTGTGCCTGGGCATCCAGTGCTTGGCCAAGTGGAGCTGCCTGTCTGTGTTGAGGACATGTTCGTAGGCTGTGTTCATAGAAAGCTTCTGGATACATTAAATTTTTGGCTGCCTGAGAATGTCAGGCCATGGATGTACAAGAAAAGATGCTGCCAGTTGCTGCAGCTCACTGAGCCAGGCCTAATCTCCATGGGGGTGATGAGCCTCTTGAGGAGTTGCAGTTAACTTCTGCCTGTGAACTTGCAAATTTGCTTGTCTTTGGGATTGCGGTGTGTGCTTTGTTTGTAGCAGATTGTGCTTAGCAATAATTGGCACTGTGTCTAATCCTTTCTGGTTTAGGATGTGGAAGAGAATTACCTGACGTGACAATGCCTGGAAAATAACAGAGTAGCCTTGTGTGAATGTGGTTATTCATCAACATGGCTTGTGGTACACATCAAGGAAGGAAAAACAGAATTGATAGGGAAAGGATGGAAACCTCCCTGATTTCAGGGAGAGTATGGCGTCTCATATGGCCTTTGAAACTCTAATGAATTTATTTTCAAGCATCAGATTATTTGATAATATTTACATTTCTAATTCCAGATAAAATGATGTTATTTAAATGGGTGCCAGCCTTCCATTTATGGAAGGTTAAATGGCATTTGCATTTTGTGATGTTTGAAAGACTTCAGTTCTCTGAAATTGTTTTAGTGTGAGAAACCAGCTTCAGTGATAATTATAGAGAGAATAGCTTAGCATAAATGCATATATATGTGCTTACATCATTTTCATAGAAGGACAACTGAGTAGTTCCCGGCAGTGAAATCTCAGTGCCTGTTTTCTGTAAAGAAATTTCAAGGAATACTTAAGAATGCCCCAAACCAAGTGATTTGTGCCCTCACAAGATGCACCTGTAGGAACACCAAGGTACTGGGTGAGTCAGTATGGATGGCTTTCCATGGACTGTTTAGGAGTTTGGTAACATGACACAGATTTCTTCAGTCAACCTCTATTTCTGGGTTATTTTTATTAGGAAGGTCAGTGATCTGTCTGAGCCTAATTATCCCATCTGGTGAGTACGCTTGAGGCACACAAGTTTCCTGCAGTTTGTGTGCACAAAGAAATAATGTGGTTACCATGTTATTTAGTCAGCTCTGATTCCTTGAATGCATGGGAAGGTGTCTGCTGGGAGCTGCCTTGCCTGGGGTAGCCTTATATGTGACTCTGGAAAAGAGTTTCCCTCTTCAGTTTTATGGTGAGAGTTTGCTCTACTGCTCTGCTATTGGGATTTGTGTTTTCATCCCATAATTTTTATTTTTAAACAGATTCTTTTATTGGTCTTAGTTAAAAGCTGTGTGTTGATTCAGAATTTCTCTTCAGTTTGTCAGAAGTTTCTTCCTTTCTTCTTGCACCGCTGAGCGATTAGGTGGGCAGTTCAGAAAGACCTCCAGGTCTTCCAGCTGCATCATCTTACAGCTACCATTGTTTATTTTAAGTGTTTGTACAGACCTCCACAAGCACAGTATGAGTCATCCCAGCCATCTCCAGTGCAGTTCAGCCACACAGTGCCTCTGTAACACACAGAACTAGTTTGGAGAAGAATCTTGGTGTGCCAAGTACCACACCATTGGTCATGTGCACATGAGACATGGATGGAAAAGGAAATTGCGTATTAACTCTTGGCTTATGTCTTAGCCTATGAACTACTTAATCCCTCTGTTCTTTCCTGTGGCATTCATTCAAAATGCCAGCTGAAAGGAATACCGATTGCTGACATGTACTGTCACTATATTTAAGCCTTCACCAAGATTATGCACAAACCTGAAATCTGTAGAGACATCTTTATTAATGAAGCTTCTCAGTCATAGGCAATAATATAGATATATATTTTAAGGCTTTTATTTCCATGCTTTGTAATCCTATTTCAGCTCTGAAAAGAATGTAATATAATTCTGGCTGGAAAATGTTTTAGATAAATCTATGAATTCAGTCAAAACTGTAAATTCTTCATCTGCTGCTAATCTCTTTCATTAGTGGCTCTTGACAAAACAGTGCTACGTAGAAGGTGACAGTGAAACTGATAAAAATCCAATTTTCTTTGTTTAACCAGAAACCAGTGTGCAGTCTGTGTATTTTCTCTGTCAGCTTAGAGATTGCTGGTGGGATTGAGATAGGTTTGTAGCCATGAGGTTTGAAGCTTCAGTTCTGTCACTGACCATTTTCCCACTGGAATGAGCTATACCTATTTGCAGAGGCACAGAGCAAAGCTGTGCCAAACTGTGATAAAGATTATGTGCACAGGAATGGGAAAAGGATAAAAACCCCACACTGATATGAGGAGAACGTGCTGATATGAGGAGATTTGAAAATATGAAATAAGGAAAGCTTGCATTCTTTTTTTTCTTTTCCCCACCTCTATCTAGAACAATTTCAAACAAGAGTGCGTTAGCCCTTGTTATGTCCTTGTACATGTGCAGACTTGTGAAAAGAGTAAACTCCTCTCTTCTGATGTTGCACAGAAAATATGGGCACTTTCTCTGCTATCATCATTGAAATGTGAAATATTTAAGCAAAAAAAAAATTTTGTTCATTTGTTTGGAATATAGCTCAGAAAAAGCCTGGGATATGAAACAAAGTGGTATTTTTTCCTTTCCTGATAAATTTGTTCTGGTGCACCTGTCTGGTGTAGATATTTCTTGGTCATCTAAGCTGGTCTTTAATTCTGCCAGCATCTCAGTTCAAATATCACTTCAGTGATTTAAGAAAAGGAGATGGAAGGTATGAGAATGAGTTAAAAATGAGAGAGAAGGATGAAGAGAAAGAAAGAGAGAAGGAGTCAAAGAAGATGAATTAGAGACACACTTAAGAAAATGATTGTATCCCCATAGTGAGGTAGGCAAGAAGTGCATTTATTGTAGTCTGATTTATCTTGTTATCTTTGTTTGGAGAAGAAGAATATACCCAGCCACATGGTCAAGTCAAAATGATTGTCCACAAAGAATTAGGGAGTGGGAGGCATGGAAAGCAGAGCTGCGGTGGCCGTGTATTCTGCACATACCTAGCATGCATCTGCTTGGCTGGCCATAACCCTGCAAGGCAGATGGGCACAAACTGTGTGGTGCATGTGTCTCTGTCTTCCCTGAATCTGTCCTGCACCAGCCCCAGATTTATTTAATTGTTTTAATCATCTTCAACAAAGTCATCCATCACCATCTTAAAACTTTCCTCCCAGCATCATAGGAGCTAAGCAGCCATTATACTGATGAGATTATTGGGATTTTGTATGTGTCTGACAGTGTGGCTTTCATCAAACCACTGATCTGTTGATTAGGCAGGAGATTTTTTAATTATTATTATTTTTTTTATGTATGAAACATAGCAGGACTTTTGCACAGCTAAATGTTTCTTTTAAAAAGGGAATGTGGTGGTAGAGATCTGTAGTCAATAGAGGCACTGGGGTATTCAAGAAAATTGATTGGGTTTTTTTGTTGGTAATTTGATTTTTTTAATTAGTTATTGCCTTTGGTCATAATAGATTTATCATGACCTTAAAACTAATTGTGAACAACAAAGGAACTTAAGGAAAGATTGAATTATTTCACTTCTGAGTTGTTTTTTTTCTGGGTGAACAGACATGATGCTTTTCTTTGTGGGCAAATTTTCCATGCTGCAGGTTGTAAGATACCATTTCATCTTTTGCAAGTACAAAAATCACAAGTAAATTGTTTGGGGTTTTTAAAGAGCGTGTGGCAAAGAGGAGAAAGACTCCCTTTGTTCTAAGGTCAATATCATATCCTTTGTTAGGTATTTTAGGGACTCTCAGATTTTCAGTGTCTAGGGCAAGCATCCTGAACATGAAAAACTTAGAATGGGAACCCAAGGGCATCTCGTCCAGTATGAGTCCATAATATCCCTATGCTGTGTTGTTTGAGGGGAGCCCATGATGCCCAATTCTGTTTGTAGCCATCAAAGCTGGCATTGGCTGGAAAAAATTATTTCAGGTTTGGGGAATTATTTGCTTTTTCTTCCTCTCTCATTTTAAGGACATGCCATCCATTTCAAACAGGAAGTTCTAAAATGAGCATTTCTGATGTCTTGTGGCACCTGTAGCTCATGTGACTTTTTTGGCAATGGTAATGAATTCATTGCTTGGATAAAATTACTCCCTCTCACCTGCTTTTGGGTGGTTTTATGTTTACTTGCATAACTCAGAAAGGACTTCTAGCACAGATTTCTTGACCAGATCAATCAATGTATCTCAGCATCTCAATGCCTCCTTCCTCACACCACATTGTCAGAAATCTCTCTTGCTTAGTGACGCTTCTAGTCTTGGGGAGACTTCCACTACATTTGCAATTGGCTTGTGTTGGCAATAGTACCACAGATTCTAAATCCATGAGCATTTGTGTGGAGAATAAAAAGTAAATCCCTGCTTTAACCAGTATACAGTCTAAATGCACATTTCTTATAAGGACTATGTTGTTATTTTCATTAATATAGTTCTTAATGTCATACTCCCCACACTTCATTACCTAAACTATTAATTGCCTGTCTTATAAACGGTGGTTTTCTCACCCTAACATGTCATCTTTTGTAGCCACAAAACATTTGTGGATTTGGATAGCATTGAAGGATGTGTATCAAGTAAGGAGGAAAGAAAATCCAATAATTTTTATTACTTGTGACCAGAACAATTCAGTACATGATACTGATAATCCTGTGCCAATGTGAAGTTTGAAAGTATTGAAAAAACAGAGAATGGTGTCAATCATTGATCTTGAAGCTTGGCCAATGAATGAAGCAAGAAATCTTCAGGACTCCTTTAAAAATAATTATTACTTGTAAACATGATTGTTCCAGTTTAATAAGCTTGTTTGCTTAACCCTGACTTCAGTTTCTTTAGTTGTTTTTATTAAACCACAAAGAAGGTGTACATGGGGAACTTTCCACTTCCACACTTAAACCATTTATTAAGAAAATGTGTATTCAGGCATTTATTAGTGCCATCAATACTGCCATGTTGCCCAGTTCCTTTGGAAAAAAAAAGTATGAGAGTCGTTCTTGGATAAGGACTTAAATCTGAATGAAGGTGTAGTGTTTCTCAGGTAGTTTTTTTGGGTTGGTATAATTTTGATTGCCAACTTTCAAACTGACTGGTTTGGGCCATAGCCAGGTTACATTTGGGTCATTGCCTATTTATAGTGTTTCCAGAATAGACAGTGCAGGTGTTGATTTGTGTGCACTCTTATAAATGTTTCCCATGGGATTCTGCTGTTTGCAGTTGTGCAGAACAGGAGAATTCAGATTGCCATTGCAACAATTTTACAGATTTTATTTAGCAGAACTGCAAGAAAGGAATGTCTTGTCCTGGATATAGACATTAAGATACAGCAGCTGAGCACTTTGGGTTACCCAGTCTGATTTGGCTGTGTTGCACAGCTGTGATCATGCAGTCCTAACAGACTGAAACTAGGATACACTGTGCTCAGTGTACTTCTGGACAAACTAAATAAACAAAACAGAAAAACCAAAGAAGAAAATAACAAGACAACAGCACTTCAGCAGGACCCTGATCTAGGACAAGGTCTTTTGTTTTGTTTATTACATGTAATAAACACACAGAAAAAACACCACCATGAAGTGACCAACATATCCATATTCCATGTGCTTTACAGTAAAGACAGGATTTGGTTATTTTATGTTTTTTGATAATGGAAGAGCAGCTGTGAGGTGAGAAAGCAGATGGTCCTTCCTCTGAACAGCTCACATCTTAAATAAATAATTGTGCAAGCATAAGGAGAACTGGTGAAGGAAGAGGATGAATTTGTGCACACATTGTCATGGTGTGGGAAGATGCTCTGTTACCCAGTACTTCTCAGTGCTGAAAGTGTTCAAGGTGTTGAGCTATTCAGATCTCTTTTCCCCCCTGTGAGTTTAAGTCTCTACTGACCTGTTGACCTCTGTGTCAACAGATGACTTGGACTGTGTCCGACCATAGGAGATTGTCCACAGCATTCCTGTGTGTCCCAAGCTGTGATGTGGATGGCTTGGAAAGGCTTGACTCAGGAGAGGTCTCTAAACTCTTCCTTCGATCAAGGTTTCACGTTACCTGCAGTGCTGCTTAGTTTTCTCCAAGACATGTAGGCCTCTCTGTTTTTCCTATCTTTGGCCAGCAGTTTTCTGCACTTTCCAAGTTCCTGCTCACCCACAAAGGGGCAGGAACCCCTTCCCCCTCAGCTCTTCACATGTGGATTGCTGCTACCTCCTCTTCTGGCTTCCAGGTGTCCCAGCAAGCAAAACAGGGTTAAACCTCAGTCTCTGGAGCCCATGTAGCATCAAACAACTGGCAGTGGAGAAACCAAGAGATTTTCTGATGTGACTGCACATGGAGTTTGCATGTATGGCTGGAGCTGAAGGAATGAGTGCTGCAGTGCCTCAGGAAGCTGTGCCAGCCAGCAGTACTTGACAAGGAGCCTCTGTGGCACCAGGAAGCTGCTTTCACACAGAGCAGGGTAGAAGCAAATCATCTCTAAGCCACCTTGGGGTTTAAAGGACATACATTAGTATGTGGCAGTGTCGTAGTCAGGTGTGCTCTCACAAGGTCAGGGACAACTCTGTTAAGCAGTGAAAATGAGGACAAAAGCAGCAGCAGAGAGTTGGAGCATCAGAGTTGTCATTCATTATCTCTTCAAGTCATCTTTGGATTACTGATAATTAGAGGATATGTTGACTCATTTGCCTGTGCTGTGAAGCTGACGTTTATTTGAAAAGGAAATAAAGTGACCTCTGAGAGAGGTGGTGCTAGCTGCTCTCAGCTGGGAGTTGCCACTGTGAGAATCATGTACCCAGGCATTTAGGATTGCACATCTGTTCTTTGCTGTAGGTTTAATGTGATTTTAAATAAATGGGAAAATTGAAAGGCATGAGACAAAGAGGAAAAGTGGATGTCATTTAAGTAAAAAAAAAAAACAAAAAACTATTAGAAAATGCTAGTCTTTGATGTCTTGGTTGTTTAGATCACATAGCATTAAAAATGAGATTAAAAACAAGATTAAAAACATGCTCATTTTATACATCATATCGCCACATTGAAAGCACATTGCAAGTGCTTTCAAGTTGCAGACAGTTAAGGAGCTTTTAATGATAATGATCCAATTATTTTTAAGACTTGGTCGTAAATACATCATGTCAATATTTTAAGGGTTTAAAATAATGATTTCAGTTTTACAACTTGGTAAAAACTATTGTAAGAAATATACACACCATATGAAATTTCATTGGCCAGACACCCTTAAATCATACCCTATTCCTGGTGCATTACAAAACATAAATCAAAATTAGAATCCTGTGAGTAATTATTTCTTTACTTGCTCTTTTCTTGGAATGGCATTATTATGTTCAAACCCCACATGGAGGTTGTGGTTGAGGTGTTTCCAACAGCAGTAAATAGTCTGAGTCTTTCAGAGGTGAGGATCCACAAACTAGTGTTTTCCTATACAGTATGCTGTCACGCTTGCACAATTCTTTGTTTTCCTCAATTTTATTATTAGTGTTTTTTAATACCTCCTTAAAAGTGGAGGAGATAATTAAAATGGGTATAATATAATTAGTGGATGATGAACACAGGCTCTTCTAATTATCTTTTGGGGATGACAGTGAATCTGGACAGGTGATACTACAGGTATCACCTCTATAATAATTGCCCATAATTACATGCTTAATAGTAAAAATATTCTGAAGTAGTTTATCCCTGCTTTTGAGCTTTGTGGAGAATCCAGTTGAATACATTGTGGGGATCAGATTCCACTGCTGCCCTTTGATTCCTGGCACAACAGCCCAAGTTTTGAGCCTTGGTCAGACCTTTAAGTTATTCTCTTGAACTGGCTCCTCAAAGCAGTTGCAGTTTCTCCTTTAGGCAAAGATTCAAGAGAAGTGGCTGAAGACTTAAAGAGTTCATCTGAATTTTCCTCCTGTTTCTTGTGTGCAGTTGTTTGTTGTTTCAGCACAGCACTGTCCAAATAGAGGCACCTCTCAGAATGTGGATGAGAGAGGAGTGTGCTAGCTGTGTGGAGAAAGAAATCTGTGCTTGTGTACTCATTTATTTTATTTGGTAAGGGAGGCTGAGCTCTGTTTTCGTGCTTTTTTGATAGTATGGTCTTGGTTTTAAAAAACAAACGATTCACAATTAAGCCTATAGTTTCAAATTTCATCTTGCAGAACAAAAACTTTGTCAGTCTTTTTGTGCTTTCATTTGCTCTGAGTTTTCATGCCAGATGAACCAAAGCTGTTTACTCCCAGGATCAAGTATTCATCTTGCTATGTGGGCAGGTGAGCACTGGCAAAGCTGAGCTCTCTTCAATAACAGCTTTAAATGAATGATGCTGAGCCAGTGGCCTCAACACACTTGCCACAGAGTCTGGTGTTCCTCTTCTGGAGCTGGTTAGCAGGCAGCTTGAGTGTGTTTATCCCTGCAACCTGTATCCTGCTTTAGTGTTGGAAAAAAATTTCATTGTTTCTAAAGCAGCATGGTACAGAAAATCCAGATGTCACAAAAGAAGAAAATATTGTCACTGACAGGCTCGTGTTTGCTGCTATATTTGAATATTTTAACCAAATACATGCAGGTTTTTTCCTCTGATTTATAATACTAAGTAGAATACTGTCTTTCCTTTTACACTTTATACAATGCATACAGATGGTGTAGTATATAATAATTGTATCTACAATACATTCTACAATAATTTACTATTTAATACACACAATATATTAGTTATATGTGTGTGTAGACACAGGTTTATGTGTGCACAGAAATATGCTTTATTTTGAAAAGCCTACTCCTGCAGGGGTAGTGGGTTTAGGTGTAATTATAGCATCTCATTGGCCAGGAGAGAGTGTAAGTTGTGTATAAAATCATCTGCTTACAATAAGTTAATGGCAGGATCACAGCTTAGTCCCATTAGTAAATGTCCCTTGGTACATATTCTGTAATTGCTTTAATTGGTC
The DNA here is from genome assembly GCF_012460135.2 of Molothrus ater. NCBI lineage: Eukaryota > Metazoa > Chordata > Aves > Passeriformes > Icteridae > Molothrus > Molothrus ater. The sequence continues at coordinate 83,519,484 of NC_050478.2, forward strand.
TCTCTCCTAGCTCCCCTGAGCAGAAAATGCCACTGAAAGGCTGCCATAATACCTGGAATATATAATTCACTCCATGCTTCTAATAGAGCAGGTGTCTCCCCCAATATGTTTTAGTCATTGAGCTTCACTGAGAAATTTCAGCTTGTTACAGCCTAGGGTGATAAATTTTGGGATTTTCTTTTGAATTGTGCCTCTTTGTAGACTCTGATTTGGCCCTGATGACTACCTCTCCGTGGTAGCCTAGGAGTAATAAATACATTCTTATTGATGGTTTACATCTATATGCATATATATATAGAGAGAGCATATATATATATATATATGCTTGCTAGAGACAAGATTGCTTAAATTAATTGTAAGAAAAAGGAAAAAGTTTAATAATGTAAGTATCTGTTGATAGCTATTGAAATACCACAGGGGAACTAAATGATTCCTGTGACTGATTTGGTAAGAAAGGATGGAAATGGCTGTCAAAAGCCCTGAGCTCCATCCATGTACTTTGTTGGTCCTGTCAGGAGGTTTTTGCCTTGCAGGATCTGTCTCCAGCTGCAACTTTGTTCTCCTATCTGCTGGTCCGGTAGATAGTGAATCAGGTTCCTTTTGACAGGGGAGTTTGCAGCAGTGTTAATTGGTAACAGTCATTGTGCTCTTAGGGATGTGGAGGTGGCACATGAATTGCTGGTTCCTTCAAGAGAACAGTGGAAGCGCTGTTCCTGAGTAGAAACTTCTCACAAATACAGAAAGGAGTATAATCCCCAATAAATATTTGTCCAGCTGTGTAGATTTCCCAATTTTCTTCTCCTGCAAGTGCATTAATTGATTATCATACCAAAAAGGCACTTTGATCTGTTAGTGCTGTGAGGATTTGGAGCCCTTGTATTAACAACATGATTAATTTATGGTTAATTTGTGTTGGATGTTTCAAATTACTGGTGCTCTTGAGATGTTAGATCACCAAAAGCCCAGGCACTGTGTGCGCTAATATGGGGACTAAAGTGGGTCTGCTAAGTATAGGATGAAGCACAAACAAAGTAATTTGTGGTATAGAGGAGTTTTGAGAAGGATTTTTTGTCTTTGGTTAGCTGGAAGAACTCATCAAAGACATGGAGAAACTTGTTTTGCAGCTCCTTTGTGTTGTTAGATAAGTTGAGCTAACCTTCCTTGACCACAGGTTCATGAGCCTTCAAATGTTGATGAGATGATCGTTTTTGACCTCTATTACTGTAAGCTGCAGCTGTTTGCTTCTGTTGTGGTTTAACCCCAGCTGGTAGTAAGTACCATGCAGCTGCTCACTGACTTCTTTCCCTCCCTGCCCCCAGTGGATGGGGAGGACAATCAGAAAAAAGGTAAAACCTACAGGTTGAGATTAAAAGAGTTTAATAACTGAAATAAAGTAAAATAATAATAAATAATAATAGTAATGAAAATCAATATCTCAGATCTTTTCAGATATTAAATATAGGGCCAACATACATCTGTGCCCTGGGATTGTTCAGTATAACATGTCCCACAGCAGTCTTTGACAAGTTGACAGCCAAAAATCTGTGGTACGTATATCTGTGTAAATTCTCAAAGTGATATCAGCATTCTTATTTACCTTAATTCAAAGTATTGTCAGAAGCTGAAATTGCACTTGGAATACAGATCTGTGCAAATTACTTAAGAATATTCCGTGTACTTATGTCCTGTGATGAGCTGAAACTTGGGTCTTCTATAGTGTGACTGTGTAGTGTCCCACATGTTTGGAAAACTTTATTGAGAATGTAGCTGTGCAATAATGTGTGACACACTTCAATCAGCTTTTTTTTTTTTTACTTTATGGCACAAAATCTTTCTTTTTTAGCCAAGTCCCTAGCTATCAGTAGAAGAGCATGAGGCTGAAGGACACTGCCTCTCAGTACATGTTTTTTCCATTGCAAGGAACTTCATTTTTCCTGTTGTTGTGAGAGCATGATCAGCACAGAGCAGCAATTTGAGGAGTTACAAGCTGGCACATTGTGAGACCAAAGAGTGCCAGCTGGGCCTGAGGAGCAGAGTGATCCCTGGTTGTGTTTTCCTGAAAGTGCTTGGACAAGTTCCATGTTGTGAGCAAGATGGACAAAACTCATACATCCAAGAGCAGTCCTTGAGGCACTTTTTAAGTGTGCTCTGCTCTCCAGCTGTGTTTAATTACACCTCTAGCTGGGTAAAATTTCCCACAAGTTTTAAAAGTCCCTGGCCCATACCTGAATTTATGCAGCTTAAGGTAGTTGACACTGTTTCAGACTTCCTACTATTTGTCTTCTAATCCCTAAAATAACTTCTCTCTTTTAATCCTTCACACAAACGTATTTTCAAAGGCCCTTTTTTTTGTTTATAGTCAGCTGCTAAAATTATTTGACATCTGTGGCTTTTTGCATTAGCTATCGAGGGAGCAGGAGCTGAGACACAAATGCTGGTCCAGCACATCCAGTGATGAGTTCTAAATGATGACTGCTTTTCCACTAAACTTTTGTCTGTCTTTGTAGAATTAATATAATTTCTGCAGGCAGTGTAAAGCTCTGGTGGGGGGGAGGGGAATAATTTGTGGGGAAGTTTCTTAAAAAATCAAATGGTACATGTTTGGGGGGTCTGTGGAAAATTATTCTAATACTAAAACCAGGGCACTGGAGGTTTGTTATTTTGAAACATATGTATTAGTGAGACAAAAATCTCAGGTGAGAATTGTCAGCTGTAGATGCTAGAAGAATTATCTGAAAATCCTGTCTGCAGCTGCTGGGGACAGAGCTGAGGTCAGTCAGCCTGCAAGCCGTGCTTGTTTCTGTGGGTATTCCAAATTGTCCATATGCTTCCCCAACACTGGGGTGGTTTGGAAGGCTTGGTGCTTATCCTGCACTGTTCTTCTGGGATGTGCAGAAAGATGATAGGGGGCAGAAGCTGGTCTGTTGTGTAGTCTCTGTGTCATCAACCCCCTCTTTGCCCTGGGGGAGCTCTCTGAGGCCCGTGCATGTTTCCCTGCTTTAGTTCAGATTCCTCAGCTGTTTGCCTACCATGAGTCCCATTCTGGCTCTTCCCTTTTTGGAGTGCTGGTCACTGGGAAGGACTGGAGGACATTCTTGGCACACATGGGTCTCTGAAGAGCTTGCAAGCTGAGTCTGGGGCAGACTCATGTTTGAATCAGTTTCAGAAGATGTTCCAGAAATGCTTTTAATCACAGACTTGGCCACTATGTGTCTTACCCTGATCCATTTCAAAGGCTCATCCAGTTGTTCTCCCCAAGAGAACAATTGTTTCTCCTCGAGAACTGTTTTCTTATTAAAAAAATTCTCTCTGCATGAGGCATTTCCTGCTGTGCCAGGCTGTGTGTTTGTCCTGTACCAGTTAGGCATCACTACACCTAAAAGGTTTATCTCCCTCAGGGTGGGCACAGCTTTGCTTCATTTCCATTTGCAAAGGTATTGGCTATATGCTGAAACATTAGTCTTGCCTTCAAAAGAAAATGCTTAAATTCTCACCCCTCACTGATGATCATATAGTTAACTACTTTGCAGCAAAGTAGCACTGATCTGTGCTGGCAGCAAGGCCCTGTCAATACAGGTCATTCAAGCTCATACTTCCAAGCCATGGAGCTCATCTGGTGTATAACAGCCATGGATCTGGCTCATTTTTCACATGCTGTGAACACTACTAAACATATTCATAGAAACCTTTGCTTTGCCACAGAGTTTCCTCATGACCTTGAAAAAAAGAATTTAGAACTTTCTTATGTTTAAAATTATGAGAATGAAAATCTCTCTTGCCTCATCTGTTTTTTTCTTGCTTGAATGTGAATTATAACAGAACAAGTTTTATTATACATTAGTGCATTGTATCATGATTAAGGTCTCTGCTGGAGCATTAAATATTACTATTCTACATAACTTTCATTTAAGCAATTGTTCTTGCTCTTCAGTTGCTTTCCATGCTGCTCCTCTGTTTATGTGTGTGTGCATAGGTGCTTCATATTGCACAGACAGGTAATACTAAATTTCATAGAAATTTGAGTGTGTGTGTCTGTGTGTGTGCCAACCAAACAGAGACTCAACAACAGAGGTTATGAGTATGATCTAAGACTAATCTATTGAACAGATGTTGGGAGGGAGGAGAGTGGTCTTTCTGCAAAGCGCCACTTTTAATTGTGACTCCAATATATTCTTACTTTACAAAGCCTTGGTAGAAGTTTATTGACTTGATATATTCTTTGCAAATAAAAGTTTCAAATGCATATGGAAATTACCATAGCAAGCACCAGTGTGTGTTCCTATTTGAAAATGATCAGGTTTTGAATTATCTTAGCCATATATAACTTTTTAGTGAAGTACAGAAATTTTCATGGCATGAGTTTGGGAAGCCAGTTTGTTTTGTTCTCCCCTTCTTCCCAAACTCTTTGAAAGAAACACCTTCCCTCCATTATTCCTGGGTCTTATTTGGCTGAATGTGTAGATTAGTTCTAATTCTGGCATCTTGTTTGGTCCTTGGAAAGATCAGCACTGCCCATGCTGCACTAGGGCTCTGCAGGAGGACAGGCTGCTTTAGCCAGGTGGTCCTGGGGCTCTGACTGATCATATATTTTGTTTTCTTATGTGCATCATTAAATCTGTATCAAAATAGCCTTGAAGTATCTCTATTAGAAGATGACAGGTGTCTGTTTGTCCCCTCCTTGAAGTTCACAGGCTGCTATTAATGCTCTGAAAGGTGCTTTGCAGTCTGCTTGGCCTGTGATTTCTGCAAGTACCATTATTCTAAAAGCATGAATTAGGGAACATCAAAATGAGTATATCTATAATATACTAAAAGCATAGGTTATAAGTGCTCAAGTGCCCATAATTATTCACTGTGTCTCACAGTTTCATTCTTTTTGTGAAAGGAGATTTGAGTCCTCCTCAATTCACTGAACTACTTTGGAGTTAATAATTTATATGAGTGTGTGCACAGGTGCATGAAGACAGCAGTTTCCAGCAGTTTCCCCAAAACATCAGAGTTTTGGGTTGAAGTTGCATGTGTAATGTTTTTTTTCTTAAAACCTGTAGGGAATCTTTAGGTTTTTGGATGGTTTAGAAAAGTGTATCAAAATGCAGAGGAAAAAAATGAGCAAAAATGTGAATGGTCAGCAGCATTCCATGACTAAATTAGCAGTTCAATCTATGTAATGACTACAGGGCAAAAAGTCATACAGTAAGGGGCCCCCCCACAACTGTGAAGTGACACAGCATATTGCATGGAGAAAAAGAAACAATTTAAACTTTATTAAGGTATTGAGTATGCTACACATTGGGTAAATCATTGAAAGAAAATGTTACTGATTGAAAAGAAATTATATGAAGCAGCTCTGTATTACCCCAGTGGTATCAATTTAAGTCAATGACTAGCCTGTATTAGAAACATGGAAATTTTCAAGAACCTGAACCTGTCATTAAAAACAAACAAACAAACAACCAAACAAAACCACAAGGCAATTGTTTTTTTAGATTTCTGTTGGGATCTTAATCAGGCTCTTTGATTTCTTCTGGGAAAAAAAAATGCCCCTCTGAGAGATGCAAACTTACAGCAGCTGTTCAAAAGCACCAAAGTGGTTGCAGTATTTTTGATCAGCCTTGAATATACTTCAGAATATTAGTGACAACCAAGATGTCAGGACCAGCTTTTTTATCCGTGTTCTGCAGGAGTTGAGGAGATGCATGGGTGAATTCATGCAACATGCACTACTGTAATATAAGCTGCAGTATTCACGAGGAGAAAGCAAATCCCTCACCAGGGTGTGGAATTCCTGAAGTGAATGTGCAGCTGGGAATACTTGTGGTGCCTGTCTGAGGGAATGTGATGCTGGGCACCTTTCTGGTCAGGTCCGCTGTCTGGGCTTGAACAGGCAGCATGAAATGGTGCTGCTGCACAGCAGATGATGGGGTCCTGCAGCTGTCTCAGAAATCAGAAGGAGTTAAGGGCAAGAAAGGAAGCAAAGTAAATCTGACTGGAGCAGAAGGAGATAGAAAGACTAGAGGTGAAGACAGAAAGATAAATGGAACGAGAGCTTGGAGATCTTTGCTTACTGTAACTTGATTTTATCAACTTTAAAATTTATTAAAAGGTAAGAAAATTGCTTACAGATTGTACTTGTGTGTACATGGCAGGTGAGGGACTTGGGTAGTAAGAAAAGTAGTGTGCTAAGGGTGATGCTGGGGGCTGCAGCACAAAAAGACTTGGCAGTGGGTATGTTTGAGAAAACTTGTTTAGATGTGGTGTGCTCATGCCATGATAGCTGGAGGAAGAAAAAGTGCTTTTAAGTTTCATTTATATTGCCTGACCTCTTTTGGAATATTTTTAGTGTTTTGGGCTTGGTTTCCTTAACATGCAGACTTGCACATTTCTGCATGGGAACCTTGTAGGTTCTTTCATTTCCTTACTTTCTTATTTTTCCACTATTGTTTTTATCATTCCCTATTACTCTCTACAGCAGTATGGCCAAGGTGCTCTCTTCTCCTAAGTCTTATGCTTAAATGCCCTGTACAGTCTTCCTACAATCCTTTCACACAGCTCACATATGGAAACTGAACACAGGGCAGGACTGTACCTTAAGGGGGAAAAATAAATGTGGTGAGGGTTGAAGCTTTTCTTGAAATCCTTCTCCAAACACTAAGCAAATGAATAAGAAGCAAAGCCAAAGGTGTTCTGTCTGTGATGGGAGTCAAATGTGGTCAGATATGACCACACAGGCTGGCCCTCTCCTTTAGACATTTTTTCTCACTTTTTAACAGCCTGGAAGTGGAATCTGTCTTTTAACCAGAAACCTGTGTTAGAAATGTTATTTTAAAAGCAATGTCATCTGCAGGAAGAACCCACAACAGATTAGTTATTGGGGAAAAATAATTGACTGAGTGCAGCTTTTAGGAGTTCCACTTTGATCAGAAGTGAAAACTAACGAGGGGAAGTACCAAAAAGCAAAGTTTTTCTTCCTGCCTTCCATTATAGCTGTTATTTTATCCTATTTTAAGAGTTTTCCCCTTTCTGGCTTGTCAGCATCTGTATTCAGTCATTACTTGACAACATGATTATTTTGTTTTTATTATTAAGAATGGATATGCCATAATTAGCTGAAATATCAGTCTCATAGCTACAGGTATAGAAGTGTTTCATTTGATAAGACGTTGTGCCCAGAGGATAAAAATTACTTAATGTGCCAAGAAGGCTTAAAATCTGAAATATAAATTTATCAATCCAATTATTTAACCATGATAAGGGTATTTTGACTTAGTTTCAGAATCCTTTTACAGTTCTGGTGTTTGCAGCACTAGCCAAAGATGAAGATGTATTTAACCATGGGTTTTATTGCTGGCATTTTGAAGAGATGTTTGAAGGAGATCTGTTTGTGTGATTCCCTCATGAAATCTCATGTTTGCAACTGTATTATTTTGCCTTGCTGCCAGATGTTTTTACCTGGAGCAGTGTTCCTAATACAGTAGAAATCAGATGGCAATCATGCTTCAGGAAAGAGACTCCTTGATGCATTCTATTCCTTGTTGTAATGTGCCTGGAATTATACATATTCCGTATGAAAGTTCCCATTCCCAAGTGTTTTAGTCTATTTTGGAGCATTTACATGGTCTTATTCACAGTATTGTGGTCAAGATTTCCCTTAAAACCTGTTGCGGAGTTTTGGTTTTTGGTTTGGAGTTTTTTGGTGATTTACCTCCTGTTCTGACCAATTTTCTCTCTTCTCCTGAAAACCCATCCACAGCTTTTGTTCCACAAAGATTCCCTACAGAATTCATTTTTTATGCATGCTAATACATGGATTTCAATTGTACGCGCATAAATTACATATAGACTTGGAATTAAGAATCAGAAAATAAATTACTAATCCAGTAAAGGTTGTAGACTTTACAAGTACATATCGTGCTATTAATGGTTATGGTATCAAGTGCAAAGGGAGTAATTGCAAATTAAACCCTGGAGCAAGACAGGAAGGAGCACTGCCTTGCTAAAGGGAGTAAATTAGAAGATCCGCTGCTTTCTTCCACTTGGGCTGATATCCCCCCTTTGCTAGGACATCAGTTCTTCTGCAGGAAGCATCTCCTTTCCACACCTCTGAATCTCACGTTTTACAGCATTCCCATCTACTCTGTAATTAAGAGCTTTTCATTTTAATTTAGTTTTGTTTTCTAGGGAGGTTCTTGAAAATAATAACTTCTACTCAACACAAACTTCTCAAGTCTTCTTTACACTTATGATGTGTATGCCCTTATGAACTGAGCAGTGATCACTTTATCACCAGAGGGTAGAATATCCCCAAGACAGATTGAGTAGCTATCACTGTAATCATACACCAAGTGTTTAATTGTTGGTTGTAGGACATTCTGGAGTAATAACTTTATTAGAGAAGTAAAATTTTAGTTTTATCACTTTTGTATTATTTTATTGCTCTTTTTCTAGTGCTTTTATCACTTTTGTATTATTTTATTGCTCTTTTTCTAGTGCACTAATCTGAGTTTCAAAAAAATCAGTTCAGAATGTCTTGGGAATCATTTACAGTTTCATAATGCTTTGGTTTTGCCTAGGAAAAAAACAAACATAGCTTTCAGATAAACATAAAAGCACCAGCTGTTTTCCTCCAGAACTTTTATTTCCATAATAATTGCCTTTGGAGGTAATTTTACAAGAAGAAGCATATAATATGTGGAAATATTTATGAATAGGTTTACGTAATTCTATTACTGTATATACAAAGACTGGTTTTCATGCCTCAGTAGCTGCTCCAGAGGTCGTACATGTTAGGGAAAAAAAAAGGAAAAGAAAGTTCTAGGAAGCAGCCCAGCTTCCCAGTGCCAACTTGGCCATCTTGGGGGCCATTTCTGGAATCTAATTTTATTTTTTTCAGAGTTTTCTGGGCTATTAATTTAATGAAAGTCCTGATCCGATGTCTTACTTTTCCCTGAGCATCTTTGCAGGAGCTTGATGGCTACTTCTCTGAACAGTAATAATTGGTAGTGCTTGCCTCCTCTTGGGCTTAGTGCCTTGACTTAGTGGTTGGGCATTTAAATAGTTCAGCCCCTCGCTGGGAATATCTTGTCTCTCCTTAGAGGAGCAGATATCTTTGCAATGTCCATTATATGAATTTTGGCTTCTTAGACTGTGAGTTTGCACTGGCTAAAACCAGAGGGCTGTACATGAGCCCTGGTGTTTTTTGAATGTGTCTTTATCCTGCTGTGTGACTGGGATCAAATGTTGAATCTTCCTAGCCAGAATAGCCCACCCTGTGATGATAGTGTTGGTGGCTGAGCATGCAGACTCAATCCATTGATACCCCTTAACAAGTCCATGGGAATGTTGAAGGGAACATTGAGCTTATCATCGTCACTCTGTGTTTCTTTCACTGGCCCCTGGCCCAGCTGGCATATGTCCAGGAAGCCAGAGATCTGTCTGCTCCAAGGGGGTTTTGCTCTTTGCTGGGCTCTGCCCAATTTCTCACACCTGTGTAATGGAAAGAAAGAGCCTGCACCAAGAACATCATGGGAGAGGAGCACTGCACTATCAAATGGTGCTCTTGGCTTTGCAGCACGTGGGAAAATAAATGCTGTTTAAGACTAAAAGTGAAGAAGTTGGGTAATGTTATGTGGAAGATTTTTTTTTTGGGCAGTGTGTGTCCTTTTATGTGTGCCTCTGTGAGTGACAAAATTTCTGTGCTGCTGCACTTCTCTTGAATGAAAGGATTTGTATAACTCACAGAGGCAATTCTTACATTTAACAAAGACGGTTCTCATATCTTTCCTGATTCATGTCTCTCACTTTAAACCATATGTCTTTCCATCTCAGCAAAAAGGTGATTCCTTAAAATAATTTTGCCAGTCACCCTGCCTGCTTTCTTCCTTTTTGCTTCCTGCTTGAAATCACACTGATTTGGTTTCTTCCAACACCAATGGCTTCCTAATCTCTTGCATTTGCAATGAATCACCCTTCCCTCTTCTGATTTCCTGCTCTTCCTAGTCCAAAGCATCCCTGTTAGCTAGTTTTTGATTCATGAGTTGTGTGAGAGTGATGCAAATGGAAGTAAGAGGAAATAAACTTCAGGTAGTGATGGATTTTCATGTTGCAACTGAATATATTTAGATTTTCATAATACCTGGTCATATTTCTTAAAAGCTGGCTTTAGACATAGTCCTAAGTGGAGTGTGTGAATTCTCCTCCGGAATGGTGTCTCAGATTTTCAGCTCTGAGTTGTTGACAGTTTCTGATCAACAAAATAACTAATATTTGATGCACCCCTTCCTATCCTGAGTATTTCTTTCATCCAAATTGTGTTGTTTTAGCATCTCACTCAGTATTCTGTGCAAGACCTTGATGAGGTAAGGGAGTGATCCAAGGAGCCCATGTGAGAAATGGGGCTGAAATGTGAGCAGGATTCCTGTGTGCTGGTGCAGGGCTTGGCCTGAAGCCCAGACCAGTGAGCAGCTGTGGCAGCACCTGTCTGCAGGATGTACAAGGACTTGTCCCCAGAGGTGCCTCTTGCTTTCCCTCTGTATGTGGAGTCCGTGGGTGGCTGGCTTGGACCAGGTCCCTCGTTTTTAGGTGGCAAAGCTGGGTGCCTGTGCCCAGAACTGTGTCTGGCCAGAAGCAATGTGCTGGAATAGGGATTGATGCCAAACTTTTCCCAGACTGCATCCTGGCCACCCATGGGAGCAGGGCTGCTCAGGGAACCCTGCCTGGGGTACCAGGGGCAGGAAGAGCCTGCTCTCACAGAGACATTTTTCTGTGATTTTAAATTCAGCTTCCTCCACAGGTACAAAATGCAGTCTTTCCAAAGCAAGCTGTGTCAGGGCTGTGTTTCATAACCACCAGGGGAAAATTGTTAAAGGGGATAAAAAGCTGGAATTATTGATTGAGTAGCATGGAGGGCAAAACATAACCTCTCTTTTGCTCTTTAAAATACTGTGATTTTTCTCAGTTGTGGAGTAACCTAGGTGCATCTTAAAGCTAGCTGATAAGGAATTTTTTCCTTAGGAAAACTTAAAAACTCAGTTTTTTACAGGTATATTCACACAGTAACAGTATGACATTAAAACAATTATCAATTGCAACTGTATATTTTGTAAATTTTCACACCTATAGAATTAATATGGTAATATTTTGACTAAACAGGTTCTTCATTTTCCTCTTCTGGTTCCCATGAATTACACCTGTTTTTCACAAGGACAGCTTTTTCTTTCAGTCAGTGAAGCTAACAATGCACAGCAAAGGACGTTGTTAGAATTCATTGTGTTTTTAAATGATGCATGGCATGCTGACAGTTGTAGTTCATTCTTTGGCACACATCCCTGACATTTCTATTCCTGTAAGAAGGGGTACTATTTTTCTGGTTTTGGGAGGAAGATTATTGGAAACGTTCTAAATGAGAAAGGTAGAAGAGGGAAAGAAGGTGGTCAGTCTTCAGTATATATTGAAGAATATCCTTTGTGGAACTGTTTGATTTTTTTAATGCTTTAAATAACAATTGTGCTGGTCTCGGCTAGGTACTTACCTTTTGTAACTCAAAAGAAATGGATAAAATAAGCACAAAATCACAGATACAATCAAGAAAATGCCATAGGGCCAAAGTCCTCAAGTACAAAGCTGAGCAATTCAGATGTCACAGACCACTTATTTCTGTTACTGCAGAAACTATAACCTTAACCTCTGTTTCCTATTTTTGCAGCTGTCAGCTGTGCTCACAGCTTGTCTGTATGAGAGGGTTACACAGGTGTCTGAGATCCCAAACTGCAGCTCCTTCAGTGATAACACTTTTTTCTCATTAGTGTGTATTACTTCAGCAGCAGATTACCTAGAGGAAGGCATGTTAGGGACATCTGTGCACATACAACCAGAATAAATCAACTCTAGTGAAGAGTGGCTAGAAATCTGTCTGTGTGTGCAAGCCCCTAAGTTCATAACTAAAACAAAAAATAAAAACCTGAAGGATCAGTAATGATGGCACAAAACATGAAATAACAACAAAAAGTCAAACCAAGTCTTTATAAAATACCTAAACTTGCAAGGGGACTGTATAATTGGGAGAATTGTCACTGTTTGCTGTGACGGTCTATCAGGACTTGAATGATAATACATTTAGGATTTTGATATATATCATTGTCAGTGAGAATGATAACCACTGGTTTAACTGTATTCAGTGTGTTTATTCTAAAATGTGGTGAGAAAAATGGCTGATGCTTGACTGATGATGTTTTGTTGGTTCAATTGAATGATTCCTTGTACTAGTAGGTAGCCACTGGTCATCCTCACATATGGTATTCTCAATACCCAGTGATTTATAGTGCCTGACTGGAAAAATACACTGATTTAAATTCTGCTTCATTGCTAAAGCAGAATTATACTACATTTTGGTACCACTTTAGCTTTTGATTTAGTTGTAAGCTTTAGGGATTTTCTCAAAATAATTCTCTAAATCTTATCCTTCATTAGTATCCTGCATTTAGCCTGTGTTTCAGGACATATAAAATCCTGACTGTGCATTTTGCCTAAATTACTGACCACTTCTCAGGACCTAACTAGTCTAACTGATAGATACTACAGCCCCACAGTGCTGCAGTGTTTTGGCTAATTAAAATGTGTTTTTTGTTACAGTGTTTGCAGCAAATCTCTGAGGCCTGTATCACATGCTTTTGGAAGAGCAGAATCTTTTTAAACTTATAACAGTTTTTAGGACAACCTGTTGAGGATCTTTCAACAAAGGCGTTTCACATGGCTTGCTTAATCTGAAGAGTAAGCTGATGTTTCCCAGTGCAAAGAAGATGTTTTAGTGCTGAGCAGATCTTTCACCAGGCCCTCAGTTATCCTGCCAAGCCCAGCAGGGTCACTGGGATTAATAAACAGCTTAAGAAAGGGAAGGATTAGCCCTGCTAACCTCAACAGAAGGGTTTTTAAATTCCCATGCTACAAGTACTGGGGCAGGCAGGCATTTTACTCCACTGCAGCCCACAGACTGCCCCATCACTGCTGCCAGTCCTTGCAGTGCCTGCAAATGCTTCTGCAGTTTCTGTAACAGAGGGAAAAATTAGCAATGATTCAGTTTGTTTTCTTAGACATAAGTGCCCTCTCTGGGCTTCAGAAGCAATTTCCAAGTAGCCAGTGCTACTCCCACACACTCCCTGGGCTCCACTCAATTGCCAGCATCTCTGCAGAATGCTGCACCACAGCTCCTGTCCCAGACCAAACCACCCTCCTCTCTTCCAGGCTGGCTTTAGCCAGGCTGGCTCACAGGCCAGTGTGGATGGTGCAGGGGGAAGCAGGGAGGGAGCTAAGGGGAGTGCAGGCAGGCAGCTTTCTGCAGCTGTGCCTGGGCCCAGCAGGCAGGGACAATGGTAAGCAGGGATAGGAGTGCCAGCCCCCAAGAGCTCCTGTTTGTCCCACAGCATTCTCCTGGAGAAATGGGCTGCTCATGGCTTGGACTGGTTCACTGTTCACTTGGTAAAAAACCAGCTGGATGAGCAGACCCAGCAAGTGGTGGTGAATGGAGCTACATTCAGCTGGCAGCTGGTCACACTGGTGTTCCCAGGGCTCAGCATTGGGGCCACAACTTGAATCCTGTGTCCAGTTCTGGGTCACTCACTACAAGGACATCGATGTGCTGGATCATCAGAGAGGGGCAGTGGAGCTGATGTAGGGAATACATTTCCCATGAAGATCAGCTGAGGGAGCTGGGTTTGTTTAGCCGGGGGAAAAGGAGGCTCAGGGGAGACCTTATTGCTCTCTAAAACTACCTGGAAGGAGGTTGCAGCCAGGTGCATGTCACGTCTCCCAAGCAGCAAGTGACAGGAAGTGGCCTCAAGTTGTGTCAGGGGAGATTTAGACTGGATATTAAAAAAATTCTTTATAGAAGGGGTGGTCAGGCTGCCCAGGAAACAGTGGAGTCACCATGCCTGAAAGCATTGATTAGGCATGTGGATGTGCCACCTGGGGACGTGGTTTAGTGGTAGACCTGGCAGTGCTTGGTTAACATATGGACCAAATGAACTTAGAGATCTTTTCCAACATACATGTTTCTGTGATTCTTTTGTTATCTCAGGTATCTGACATGATTTTTCTCCATACATTCAAGCCTGATGTTTTTAATTTCCTAGTCATCTGGGTTGTGACAGATCTGCAAGAAAGCTGAGCCTAAAATCGATACACAGCTTGCTGGCTTCTAAGTGTTTATGTAATTTTCTGTGAGATACCCACAATGTTCAGCTCATGTCTAATTGGTGCTGTTCCTGGGTGGAATACAATATCCTTTTACAAGTAATTAAGTCATTTTAAGTAGCCTATTTGAGTCTTTCTGTATTTTCTCTGATAAAAGAAGTTGTTTGATGCAGTATATTTTTATGGCAGTCAAACCTCATGTTTAATTTGGCCCTTTTATGCTTCAACACTTCCTATTTGTCTCATGTGGTATTGGATTGTGTGGTGTTCGATGTTCCTTTGCTTCTTTGTATTCAGTACACAAAAAACTGAAATGCTGCTCACTGGATACACCTGAAAATCTAAGGTGACAGCAGCAGTGGCAAGTTGCAGACGGTTCCCTTCCTGCAAGCCATTTCTATCTGTGCAAAACTGTGCAGCCCTTTTTGGTAGTGGTACTACTGGCATTGTCAGTGATTTTGGTAGTATTTTGCATTGTCATTCCAGGGATGTTAATATCACCAACAAGTTCAAGGTGATGGAGAAACAGAGCTGGGAAGAAGCAGTGGTCAAAAGGATCAAGTCCAGTGGCTGTGGTGTTTCATGTTCTGTGGGTCTTTTTGGACACTACTGCAATTTCTAGAACTGGAGCCAGAATAAAATGTTCATCAATGGTGCTGTCACATGTGATAAATGAAAAAGAAAAACAACGGGAACGTGGTCATAAACAGGGCTTGGAAGTCTCATCAGCAGAACATTAAAACCCAATTCTTAAGTAGATTACAGCTGGTTTATCTTCTGGATTAAAGCCCATACACCCACACAAGGCTACAGCAAGTGCCAGAGCTTTGGTAGCCACTTTGTCACAGCAGTGCCACTGATGGCATGGTCACCCTGTTTAGTTACAGAAGAGCTTCCTTGGGCTCTCTTCTATCTGTCCAGTCACAGCAGACACTTCTATACACATGCTTCTAAATTAGTTGGCAAAATGTTATTTTAAATTCTTTCTTCCAATCTGTCATTTCACTAAGCATCTAAAAAAATACGGCCCTAAGAGAAGGAAGGATTTTATTATTGTTAAAATCACCAAAGTTCTGTCTAGCATGAAAAAAAATATCCTTTCATGGAGGGTTGAATATTGCACCTACTGCTTTTTTTGTTACTTCCCATAGCAGGTAGGAAATATCACAAAATGGATATACTTTTATTCTGCTTTTCCTTGTCATACATAAATATATACAGACATTTACAGGAAGTATGTTAGGATATCTGCCATGGTTCTCTGACTGCCAGTATCTTAAAGCATTGATAAACTATGGAAATAGTACATGGTTTTTCAGGGTCTTAAATTGCTTTTAAAATTGGGTTTACCTGAATCCTTCTTCTGTTGAAAACTCTCTTTTGGGGTTGGTTCAGTTGTGTCCAGAGATACTGAGGCAAGTATCACAAAAAGATTTCGATGGACTGGGAGAAGTCAGAACCATGACAGTAGCAGGGGTGATGAACTTATTTTTGTGAGAGAATGAGAGTCTGCTGTAATCCTGGTCACAGACTCCTTTTGTCAGCTGCTGTTTGTGCTTTATCTTCTGAGCTGACATTTCACAGGAGACAGATGTATTATATATACACACACACATCCACGTGAGAGGGAAACAAAATCAAGTCAGGGAGATACAAACCCCTTAGAAGAGATTAGAAATTGGAAGGACACAAAGCAGGTACTGATATCATCTCTGGGGAAAGTGATTAGGTTTGAGAGGGATGAGGGAAAGAGTGCCCGTGTCTCAGAGATCTTTCTGTGGCACAGCAGCCTTATTTTAATGTCTCACCATGCCACATTAGCACGTTTCAAATCCCATCTCAAACAGCTAAGCAGGTGAGAAGGGACTTTGTGTTCCTGTGCACTGGGAGGCAAGCATAGCCAGCATATGCCTGTGGTTTGGTCCTCAGTTGTCCTAGCTCCTCAGTGTAACTTCCAAAACATCCTTGGCTTTGTATTGTGGCATCACAGGTCATCTGCATCAGTAGACAGCTTGAAATGCGGGCAGGTGGTTGACTACATTTTCCAGCTCAGTGTTTCATTAGTCTCCTTGGTATCTGCAATGGAGAAAGTCTCAAAACGTCAGAAAGATCTGAGAGATGGGAGGGAGGCTTTGCTTTCTCCAGCATGTTCCTGAAACTACTAAACAACAAAAACACTTCTGCTGTACATGGTAGACTGTCAAGTTGCATTTCTGGACAGCCTAACTTTAACATAACACAGGCAGCAGAAGGTTTTACTTGAGTGCAATGACACTTGCAGAAGCTTGTTTCTGTAAGATTTCTATCTGATGTAAAATTCATAACTTTAATGAAAATGTCAGCTCAACTTTTTCGTCAGTGGTCACAACAGGAAGGCAAATGTCAGGAAATGGGAGGAAAATAGGAAACAAAACAGGGACTATCACTGTGCTACTGTACGGATCCATGGTGTTTGTACAATTTGTGTATGGTACACAGGTCTGATCCTCACAGCCCTAAAAAGGGGTAGCAGAACTGGGGGAGGTCTGGGGAGGTCAGCAGGGACAGTGATAGTGCAGAGCTGGCCTCTTCAACCCTTAGGTGAGGTAATGGGATAGAAGGGAATCATGATATAGGTCATGACAGCATGACAGAAGTGGGGATGATTGTTACCACCTCTTCCACTATGAGGATTTTGAAATATCGAGTTGAGGTAGTGGGTGGACAACAAAAGAAAATGGTTCTACCCTGTGCACAATAGCTGTGGACCTCCTTGCAACCAAATTCTGTTTATCAGAATTTGGTTTGGCAGGATGTTGGAGAGGTTAATCATAAAGTAACCTTTTAACTCCATCCATTAACTCCACTAACTCAGCAAGGAGGAGCCATTGACCAAATATCCAATGAAGGCAGTGCAGGAAGCTGGACATGTGCTTGTTCCGTTCTTGTATACTTCCCCATGCATCTCCTTCTGCCTCCTGCTCGTGCACGTGGACCTCTGATCTCACCCAGCACTGCTCATTCTTGTATACTGTCATGGTTCCCAACACTTCCAGGGCAAAGTGTAGGACCTCTCTTTCCACATTGTAACCATTGGAACTGTCTCTGTGAAAAATGAAAAAAGGAGTAAATAAAACCAAGGGGGTAGGCTAAATACTGAAGTTATGTAATTTACAAAGTGCTCTAATACCACATGAATAATGCCAGAATGAATGATGCCAGTGATGAATGTCAGAGAACTGTCAGGGTAGATGGGACTGCTGTCAGGTGCCTTGGAAGTGGCCTGTTTGCTGCAAGGAGCTATTAGAGAGGCAGCTGTGAGGAAGTTTAATACAAACCAGAGCCCAAAGCAGTCTTACATCGAAGTGGTGTATTACAGAGAGGTTGTCACTGTAGTTTTAATTGGTATAAATCTGCTGTTACTTATTCTCCAGGCAAGCACATTAACTTGCAGTTGAACAGATTTCTTTGTCCATGATTGGGTTTAACACGTGATGAAAACAGTTGATTAAATAGTGATTTACCAAATTGCTGTATCCCATATTTTGTAACTGATTGGAACATGTGCCCATACAACAGCAAGGACAGGAGGAAGAGGAAACAGGAACAGCTCTGTGACATACAGCTGTGGTTTTGTGGAAGGAGGGGAGGAGTAGTTTCAGAGAGGCACTTCTGAGGTTGCCAAGGTTACAGGTGCTTCTATAGGTGAGTGGCTTGGGCATTCTCTGCTGAGAACTGGCATCAGCTGTTTCTGTCTGAGATAAAAAAAATTACATTTTAATTAGATTGTTGCCTTTGTCAACACTGAAGCATAGCATATAAGCAGTTGGAAACTTTCCACAGGACCAGTTAAATTATTAAAAAAAAAATTACAACAGCAGCATTTACCCCAATAATATTTTGAAACTTTATTAGTTTTTAAATGTTTCCAAGATGAGGATCTCTTTATAATCACTCAATGAATTAACCACCCAGATCTGTCTTCTTAGCTCTTAAGATCCCAGTAAAAATGTTGCTTTTGGAAGGTAGGATTCACTGTTTCAGATGCAAGGAAGCCAAGAGCTGCGTGCCAGTCTGCTGCTCAGTGTGAGAACTGAGGATTTGCACTGAACTTGCTGCTTTGAGACGTGGCTGCAATGGCAGCAACTGGGAAAGAAATCTGTGCTGATACCAGCATGGCATGGCACGAGAGGAGTCTGACAGCACCCCTTGTACACTTTAGGAAAACAAAGAGTGTCGTGGTAGATTTCAAGCTGCGCTCAGAATTGATACAATATGTCATAATGAATTTTCTGCCAGATTTAAGAGTGATACAGCAAGATCTTCTTCTGCTGTGAAGAAGTGCAGCACCACTGACTGCCTTAGTGCTATGTAAGTGTACACAGCTGGGGATGGGGCCAGGGGGTTTATAATGCAGAGCAAACAAGCCAGCACTGCACTGAGCAAGTACCAGGTGCTGAAGTTGGGCAGAGTAATAGTGTAGCCAAAAAGGAGCTCAGAAAGCAGGCAAGCATCTTTGTAAACCAAGGAGAACAAATTCACTGCTCCTGGAGCAGCAGAATTTAGTGAGAAGACCCACCACTGCTGTGGGGTTGGAGCAGCCCCAATTTACTTGGAAATGCTTTTTGTAAGCTAAGTCAGGTAATTTTGCAAACTTAAAAACTCAAAAGTTAAAAAAAAGAACCAACTTTTGAAAACCTTGCTCAATCAATGTAAACTGCCCAGTTTTAAGTAAAGCAGTACTTTCAGCGAGTGCCTTGCCATTGGGACAGCTCGTCCTCCCTGAATGTGGAGGACCTCGCTCTTCAAAGGGACACTGAGGAAAAGGCACTCTTACACTTTTAAAACCAACTTTTGTGTGCCTGCTCTGCCTCCAGGCCTTCCCACTGTCTGTTCAAAATCTTCAATTCCTCAGTTTCCCTACTGCCCTTTTAGACAGGCAGAGAATCTTTAGTGGCTTCATCATCATTGTCCCTTTAACTGGACTTGATGATCCTTGTGGGTCTCTTCCAACTTAAAATATTCTGTGATTGTGTGACAGGCAGGGGCAGGGAAGGGCTTCTGGAGGCACAGGAGTACCAGAGCAGCCCTTCACCAAGGGTCCACCAGTGCTGTCCCATGTACACCCCATCACTGCAGGCTGGTCTCATCAGTCCAGCCATGTAAGTCTGTGTTCTGTGTCTGCTCCTTGGAGGAAGAGGAAAGGGAGGAGCATTCCCTGCCTGGTGGGAAAGGAGCCTCAGGACACCAAGAGCCAGGACAAGCTCATACAGCTTCAAAATTGAATGAGGGTAGGGGTGAAGCTCAGAGTTATTTTCCCTAGAAGTCTGAGACTTTTGAGAAATGATAAGAGTTGTGGAAATAATTTCCCTTGTTTGGACACTGTATTGCACTGACATTTATGTGGATGATGTTGCAGTAATCCAGTCAGTTCAGCCTGTTCATTCATGACCTTTTCTGTAACATTACCCACAATGTGATATTGCAGAGAAAAAGGTGAGGTCAAGGATGCCAGCTGACTGTTGTCAGCTTAAGTACGATATAAGATTTGCACTTACAGTAATGAGTGGGGGCAAATGCAGAGCCAGAAAATGGGCAGTTTTCTAAGGAAAACTTCCATGGTACTAAAACAATATTTGTTGCTGCCATTTATTTTTTTCAGGTCCCTTTTTCAGGTCAATGATTACTGTTCTTCTGTAGATTTACCAAAGCAATGACTTACCCCCATATAAAATAGTTTAACAGTTGAGATCTAACTTGTTGAATCTTTACATTAAATAACTTTCTGGTGTAAAAAGGACTCATCATACATGACATTAAAGTGTTGCTAATTGTGACTGGAGGCATTTATATTCTGAATCCAAGTGAATTATATTAGGTGTGTTGCACCGTTTTTACTTCATTCCCCAGTTGGTTTTATAACCAAGTATAACCTATAACATTTGCTTTTCCAGAATAAAATAAATCTTGTACAGGGGATTGACATCACTGTTTTTCCTATGGTGCCTTTTAAGTAGTGTTTAAATTTCAAGTAGTCTTGTAGCTTTCATATAAATTCTTCCTGGAAAGTAGATTCTGTTTTTAATATTTTAACTCTTTATATCATATAGCTTTGTAAATCATGGGACTGTTACAGTCCAGCATGAAAAACATTTAAGTATTTTTACGTAATGTGCAGGTGATCCTCATTTTGGGATGAAACTTTATTAATTGCAAGAAGAATACTGTATTTTAGAGAAACAGAATTGTACAGATCAGCATTCAAATATGTTCCACCAAGGACATCACAGTTTACTCTGCTTTACCTTGGTTGAAACCCAGGGCATCTCCCAGTGTGCAGTAGGGACCCAGGAGCATTGCTTCCACCCAAAAAGTCCTCCTTCCAGTGTTTCCAGCTCAGTAATACTTTGCATGTACAGATGGAGGGACTGAAAATGCAGAAGTATCACAGTAAGATTAAGATAGTAAAGCAGCTGATTTTAAATGAGATATGCTGTACTTTGCTGCATTTTCTGCATCCAGATGGGCAGGAAGTCACCCAAAATTGTGGAAGAAGCCACATGTTGGAGATAATTGTCAACAGTCAGTTCCAAAACTAGGATAGGCTGCCCAGGGAAGTGGTGGAATCACTATCCATGGAAGTGTTCAAAAGGTATGTGGATGTGGCACCTGGGGATGTGGTTTAGTGTGGAACACAGTGGTGCTGGGTTAACAGCTGGACTCAGTTACCTTAGAGGTCTTTTCCAGCCTTAATGATTCTACAGTCTGTGATTCTATGAAAACAAAGTATGGGCTTAAATATTAAGAGCATTAAGAAGGAGTACAACTTGGGGAAGCAAATTTCTGCAGGTCTTGCAGGTCTCTTCTACAGGTAACTCTTATGTGAGGAGAGGCTTTCTTTATGGCCAATTTAGCATCTAGTTTTCAGGCTGTTGTGTGCACACAAAGACATAACCTGTTTCAATGAGGTAACTGTTAAAACTGATTTGTGCACTATTTGGTTTTTGCTTTAAAATGCACAGCCCAGGAGGTGGACTACATTTCTGTAGAAGAAGAAGAAGCTATGCTCTTTGGTGTAGGTCTTGGAGTAAACACTCAGCAATGGAAGACTGAGCCCATGTGGGATATATTTATTTGTATGAGAAACAGGCTGGCAGTCAACTTTGACTGTGTTTTGTGCATCCATAGCCTTTAAGAATTTCAGCAGTATCAGATCAGTGTATCCTGGCCCCTCTGACAAATCCTGCCCTGATGACAGTGGTGCCAAAGTGCTGTGAAGTGGCCAGGCTGTGCCTGAGCTGCTGCTGCGTGTGCTCATTAAATGGAAAGGCCGGGTTCCACTGGGGGCATGACAGTGGAGAGATGCATGGTTGGAGGGTTGGAGGGTTTAATGCTGCTCTGCATGTGGATTTTCAAGGCAGAAATAGACTTTCTTTTTTGACAGAAGTGTAGATAATCCAGCTCTCACAGCCTTCTCCTTTTTGAAAGAACCAGATTGGTCTTCTGAATGTTGTGCTGGTGGGTTTTTCTCCTGCCTCATCCTTGGAAATGAAGTTATTTCAGTGTACTATGCAAAGAGGTGTTTGGAGACTTACTGACTTACATAAAATGGAATATTTCATTTTGTACATGAAAAGTATCCTCATTCAGAAGAGGCTGAAGCTATTACACTCTGCTGGAAATAAACTATTTTCTCATGAAAGGGAAGATAAAATAATGTGATAGTATGATTACTACAGAAAGTAAAATGCTTGCTTCCAGTGGGAAAAAAGTAATAAAATGTATAAACGGCTCTCTAGTAGCTTACAGTAGCACTGTTGAATTATCAACAGCTGACATTTCCTCTAGCTTCAGTCTGTGTTCATCTGCACCATCAGCGTGTGCCCAGGTCTCTGTCACAGCTGCATGTTGCACAGAAAGATTTTATTGCACCTTCCTGCACAGGGAGCAGGGACAGTGCATACCAGAAACATCCAGCCACTTGGGCAGGCAGCTCCTTGTTTTCTGTGCTGCTCTTGTGCCCTGTGCACGATGCCCATGTTTGTGTAATGTGCCCAGCATTACTCACTTTGCTGTAGGCTTTCCGTGCCCAGGACCAGGACTGTGCTAGGCTGGATTGCAGTGTGTGTTGGTGTCACATAATGAACTCTCTCCTTCTTTCAGGCCCGAACTGCTTTGCAGAAACCCTGGTGATTCCAGCAGGCCGGGAGGTGAAAACGGATGAGTGCACTATATGTCACTGTACTTACGAAGAAGGCACGTGGAGGATTGAACGGCAAGCCATGTGCACTAGACACGAATGCAAGCAAATATAGGGAATCTACAAATCTACAAACTTTTCGTGGTTTTTATAAAATATCCCACAGCAGTGAGCACCTGAGATGACCCAGGGAAATCCGAATGAGAAGATTCTGGCGAGGAGCAAGGAATAAAATACTGATATTTTGTTTTTCAAAGTAACATAATACTGCAAGGCAAAGAAATGCATATATTTAAAACATTTGGACATAAGAATACCTGTCTTAAATGTGTTATTTTCACAGTGAGTACACTTAAATACACTATAAAATATTCTATGTATTTCTATAATACCATTATAGAGCTTAAAAATAAATGTTTTATATAGACAATACAGATTGAAGTACTGTAGCATTGCCTCTTCTCTTGTATACCTGCGCCGTGGCTAAAACTATACAGTTCTGTTCCAGTTTCGCTATATGAAGATTTTCTTGTGTGTTTTTTGGTTTTGTTTTGGGTTTGGGATTTTTTTGCTGTTGCTTATTTTGAGTTTATTGGGGCAGGCAAGAGATAGCACATGAGAAAACTTTGACATTCTCCATTTTGGAAAAAGAGGAGAAGAATAGGCTTTCAGAGAATATGTGTTCATTTATGAACATAAATGGGCTGTAATGTAGAGGTGAGTCAGCTCCAAATCTTACTTTTACTTGTGCTCCTGTCTTCTGATCCACTGCCAAGATGACTTGGAGCAGTGGGTAATGTGAAATTGGTCTCTCATAGCTGCTGCTAAAAATTTATTCAGATGAATTCAGTTCTTAATATTCATTTCAGACATAAAATTTATCAGCAGGACAGATATGGCTGTGACAGAATATGGCATCACCAAGCTGGTGGAAGTGATGGTAAGTAATCACAGAGCATCTTGATGTGATGCATAATGGGTATGGAGAAGTGCAGCTTGGGAGGGCTACAGCAGCCACATAAGCCTTCACTGATGTGGCTCCACATTGCTGAGTTTGGGCAGGAGAGCTGGTTAGTAGCTGCACCATTCCCTAGCCCTGCTCTTGTCACCTTGTTGGAACCTGGTTCAATATTCTGTTTGGCAGAATAATAACAATAATCTGTACACGCTCTGTATTGAAGTGAAAGGTTTAGAACTCTGTCTTTGAACACATCAGAGGATTTCTAGCACATAATCTGACCCTGACTGCAAGGGAGGTGAATTACATCTCCCTGCTCCAGCCACCAACAGCCTTTGCTTAAATTCATTTCAGTTTTAGTTTAGTTTGTCACCAAATCCAACAATATGTCTGTTTTGGATACCTGTTTAGGCAGTGACTCAAGAAATATGTATTTACTTTTAAGTTTTTGCAGGAGGGAAGATTTGATGAATAAATGTCTTAAACCAGAAGATTATTGCTTAAATTCCCACTTACTCTTTGCTAATTTCTCCTATGGTGTAACCTGGTTGCACCTTTGCATCCATACAAATTATGACTTTCTGCTGCTTCTGAACACTGAGGAACTTTTGCCAGTGACTTCAGTGGATCCCAGTTACCACCTCATGTCCTTATTTTGAGCATATTTCTATCACTGTGAGTGAGTTATTTGGGAGTGAAGGATGTATGTTTTGTCTAAAACTTGTGATAAAGTATACCAAGCAATTCATTTCAAAGGAGTCAGTAGTCATATGACAGAGAGCTAGCTCCTAAGCCAGTCAGACCCATGCCTCATGGCTATTGGGCTTCTGCTTACTGAAATCAAGTGTCAGCACAGCTCTGAGAGACTGCCATGAGTGCCAGTGGTCTTCCATGAATGACTTCCCAAGACAAGTGGAAGTACCCATGTAGGAAGCAGCCATAAACTTGAGCAGGGAAGGTGAACTTACAACTCAGTGTGGGATTGCCTTTCCAAGTGGGCTGCTTGGTGACTCTAAGAGACATATGTGTTTTCAGTGAACTGTGAGAAACTCACAATTTGCGTCTTTCAATGTATGGCCAAAATGAGTAAGTTTTTGGAATTCTCACCTCAGACTAGTAAAGCTTTGCTTCTTTACTGAAGGTTCTTGTGAAGCCTTAGACCATTTCTGAGGGGAATTTCTGTTCTTTTAGGCAGTTCTCTTTGTTGAAGCAGTGAGTACAAAGTTAAAGGGTTAGTTTCTAGCTTTTATAAATATTTTCTATTGCACATTCTTTGAAAAATATTTTTCTGTCTTTCAGTCCTGGTACCAATATATTAATGTCATTTTTACTGTAGTAATAGGATGGTCCTTTTGATTGCATGTGAAACTTCCCAGGCGTGTTCATCTTGACATCCAGCATGTGAGTTGTTCCTTAAAGAGGTTATATTTTGAGTTATATTATGTTTTTTTGTTTTTTGAGAAGCAAACTTCAGGTATTTTTAGATTTTTTTTTTCCTTTTTATGGAGTAATGTAGAAGTTATTCTGTTTTTGACCTTCTTTATGCTTAGATCACTGGCCACATCCAGCTTTGGCCTGTACTATTAACACATGAGAGCTCTTTGGCTGTCCCTGAGATGGGGAAATGGGCTGAGTGACTCTTTCTAGGCAGATCTCACCAATCTTGCCCAGTTGCCACACAATGTGCTAAGGACCACATGGCCACTCACTCCCCACCTGCTCACCCAAGTGGAATGGTGGAAAAGAAAGAAAGAGTAAAAAGCAGGAGAACTCATGGGTCAAGGTGAAAATAACTAAATAAAAAGAGAAAGGAGACAAGAAAGAAACAACAAAAAAAGCAGGGCAATTGCAATCACTCTCTACCTCCCATGGAGAGGCCAGTGGCCTGAGCAAAAGATAACCTCACCCTCACTCTCCTTCATTTCACTGCTGAGCAGAGCACTATATGGCATGGAACATCTCTTTGGTTACTTAGTTCAAGTCACCTGCTGGTTGTGAGCCCTCCCAAGCCCTAACCCACCCCATTCTACTCACAGGGGATGAATGAGAAGACCGTGGCACTGTGCATGTCCTGTTCAGCAATAGCCAAAACACTCATGTGTTTCAGCGTTGCTTTGGTCACAAGCCTAAACCACAGCATCCTACTGCCTATTTTGGAGAGTAACTCCATCCCAGCATGTGGTGCTTCTGCCGGCAACCTCACACAGGCACAGAGGCAAACACACCAAAAGACCCCAAAAGCCAGACTCCAACCAGTGACTGCACCAAGCAGCACGTGGGCCTTTGGCAGCCAATTTTGGGAGCTGAGATTTGCAGCCTGATGTATGTCACTTCACACAGACATCAGGTTTAAAGGTTTAAAATTTTCTTGTTATTAGAGTTGATAATGAAAATAGAAAAAGTAAAATATTTAAAGTTAGCCATTATGGAATGCATTTGGGAACCATTTGCCTTTAAACTAATTTAATCTCAAGGCAATAAAATAACAACCCCAGAAGGGCTGTGGTGGCCACATGTACTAATCTAAATGTTATGCTTTGGTTATGTGATACACCTGTTCATGTGTAACCTTAAAAAATAAGAGAACAGTCATCTGCATCATTTCCAGTGAACTAAACTCCAAAGAATATTTTCTTCCCTACTGAAGCCTAGATACTCGGCTGGTTTTTGCTTCAGTGCAAACAGGATTATGCATCCTACACATGAGGAGTTCTTCGGCTTTGCAGGTGGGTTGTGTCTATTAAAGCTGTATTTCCAGACACACTAATAACTCATGAATAATTTTGTATTTGAAGGCCTGTTGCTTGGATAATGAATATTCTTCTCAGATGTTCTCGTGTAGCTGCATTGGCATGAATAAGAGATTTCTGCTTACTTCCCAGTTGAAATCAAGACAACCCATTTCTGTAGGAGTGCATTATACATGAATTTGTCCTCCAACCTGTGTAAGCAGGTACCTGAAGAGATTACATTCTAGATGGTTTCAGGTAATTATAAAATTGCACTGTTAGTGTGCAGTGGGATTCTCTGTACTACTCATTTAAGCCACAAAAATGGAAGAGCTGATACTCAAATATTATGTGAGATTTAAAAGGCAAAAGGGGAAAAAGAGAAAGTATGAGAGACAGATGAGCTGGGCATTACAATAGGAGTGTCCAACAAAAAAAAAAACCCAACATATATTTTCAAAGAATATGATAAGAAAAGTAAATGAGAAAAGTATTTGGGCACAAATTGAAATACAAAAAATTCTAGTTGGCAATGAAGAAAAAAAATCACACAGTAAAGGTGAAGGAATACTGGAGGATGCTGCCCGGAAATGTTTTGGAGTCTCCATCTTTGATGCTGGGCACAGCCCTGAGCAGCCTGCTGTAGCTGAACTCGCACTCAGCAAGGTATTGGATGGGATGCTCTCCAGAGGTGCAAAATTAAAAACCAGGTTCAAATGACATTGAATTAAAGTCTTTAATACATACAAGAAAGAAAAAGATATGATGAAAGGTTCCCTCACTTTGGAAAACAGCTGTCCTGTTCCCATATGGGGAACTGTATTGTCATGCTTGTAAAGTATTTGATGTTACTTTTGACAGTAACTTTAATACCAAAGTTATCATAGCTCCATGATACATAGAAGGCTTTTAAAGGCACACATTATTTAAGAATCTAATGTAATCCAATTAAATGCTCTATTTATTCCCCTTATCAGGCAATGAGTTTTCTCCACAGCCTATGTTAACATGTGTTTTCTCTCTGCAAAAATGCAACTTCCTACTGCATTAAAAACCAAACTCAAACTTGGGAGACAGCACTGAATATCACAGGCTATTTTCCTGACTATACAAGAATTCAAAATTTTCATCACTTTTTGGTTAAGGTAAGTACTACTTTAGAAAGTACATAACTTGCTCCATTTTGACAGCCACTCCTTCCCAGATTTCTCTTTCCTTTGAAAATATATTTAGGCTCAACCACACTGAAAATGAAAATTTGCAGTCTCTTGAAATGTCACATTAAATAACTTCCATAGCAGTTAAAAAATAAACACAATCTAGTATTTATTTATTTAATTATTTATTTATTTATTTATTTAATATGCCTTTAAAAGAAATACAGGAAAACTCCAAACTAGCATGTCACTCGGTAGTTACAGAGAAGTGGAAATAATGATATTAAATTATCATTAATAGGAAAAAATTCTTTTCTCAGCTAAATCAGCATAAAACAAGAGTTTTTCAGAAGCCCAGGTAAACACTGTTAAAACTGGGTAAGTATTTCTTCCACAGCTAGAAATAATAAAGTCTCTGTACTTGACTACAGTCGATGAATGAGAGGGAGCATTCACAAATCCTGGTATAAAGTGCCTTTGTTCATAGTAGGCAGATTTAAAGACAAACTTTTATTTATAATCATTTACTTTGCTTTTTCCAGTAAATCCTAAAGGTTGTGCAAACCTTGTGAAAGAAGGTGAATTTCACCTATCAGTAGGACCAATTCCCACTATTTCTATACTCTGCTTAAATCCATAAATGTGTGCATGGAGAAGAAATTCAATATTCCAGTGTGTATAATACCCCAGTGAAAAATACATCAGTTTTATTTTTCTCTCCAAAGTATAGATGCAAATCTATGAATGCCTTTAATTGATGAAAACATCTGCCAACCAGAGCTTTCCATTTCTGATATAAAGGAAGGCAAATTATAAAAATGTCAAAGTGCTGCTTAACCTAAATGGCTATTTCCTTAAATAGCTGCATCCATTTCAGAGGCTAATTCTCAAATGTTTGCTATCCATACCTCAGTAAGGTCCATGTGCTGTATTACATGTTACAGTTCTGTTTAACAAAACCAAAGTCTGTATTTTCACAAAAGCAATACTGTATATGATGCTCTCTTGTTAGCCACTGCTAATTCAAATGAATGCTCACTAATTTAGTGCTGTTGTGAGTGAGAAATCGTGGAGATAACACAGACATGCAGTGCCCCTGCCTAATGTAACAACCCAGTGGTCTGTTCTACTCTGGTTATCACAAGAGGAATAAGGAATAGGTGGCCTTTAGTCATTCCAAGGGTTACAGTAAAAGAGAGTTCAATTTCTTAAATGCCAAACGTTTTATAATGTTCTTTCCCAGCTATTTATTTTCAAATGTCATTTAATAAAAAGAGCTATTTTATATATTCTGCTAGTTATGCCACTTATACTAATGTTTGAGCAGTTAACAGTCTAACTCTGTAGAATGCTAAAAATGTGGTCTTTCCATTTTCTTCCAAGGGCCTTATCTGCCTATGTTTTATACAGAAAACTTCATATATACTTAATTCAAACCAGAAAGGCAAGTAATACAGTCTTAGTAGTTACTTTCAAATGTACTGTTTTCAGTTATTCAATTCTCTTCAAAACAAAATATAATATAATTGGAGCTTCAGGTTCTGTCATGTCAACAAGATATTAGTGGGTATCTTATAGTATAGTATCTTAATACATCATATTGAGAAATTATTTCTTAGATGTAGGACAGTATTTCTTTTTAGTCCTTTTTTTCAGAGTAGGGTGGTCCATATTTGTGCTTGAAAAAAACAAATACCTGCAAACCTTATTTTCCAGATGTGGCAGAGAGATGAAAATGGTGTAATCGTTTCACCCCAGCCAGCAACCAAGGTCTGTGCAGCCGTTTGCTCACTGCCCCACCAGCAGGATCAGGCAGAGAATCAGAAGTGTAAAAGCTGGAAAACACATGGGTTGAAATAAAGACAGTTTAACAGGGAAAGCAAAATCCACACGCACAAGCAAAGTGAAACAACGAATTAATTCACTGCTTTCCAGGGGCAGGCAGGTGTTCAGCCATCTCCAAGAATGCAGAGTCCTATCACACATAGAGGCTACTTAGGATGACAAACACCCTCACTCCAGATGTTCCCACTTCTTCCTTCTTTCCCCCATCTTTATATACTGAGCATGATGTCAGATGATCTGGAATATTCCTTTGGTCAGCTGGGGTCACCTGTCCTGCCTGTGTCTCCCAACCTCCCAAGCATCCCCAACTTTCTCACCAGCATGTCTGTGAGAAGCAGAAGAGTCCCTGGCTCTGTGTAAGCCCTGCTGAGCAATAACAAAAGCATCTCTTTATAATCAACCCTTCAGCAGAAATCTGAAACAGAGGCCCACAACAGCCACTGTGAAGAAAATGAATTCTACCCCAGCCAAAACCAGCACAAATGACTTTCACGTCTAGCTGATTGTTATACATGAATTACATGGAAAAGACGTGGAAGATTATAAACTCTGTAATACTTATTAAAAACTAAGCAGTTTGCAAATACAAAACAAATAGGATTTTAAACAGGAGTCCACTAGTGAATACCAACTTAAACAAGGCGCTTAGTGAATGGTGATGACAAGGAATGCGTTGAGTCAACCACTTAGTAATTCTGAGCAGTCTTACAAAAGTAGATGAGTGTCAGGAAAAGTATCACAGTACTTCATGTCGCTGGTTTTTTTCTCCTGGTAAGAGCAGAAGTCTTGTGCTCAACATGGTCTCTTAAAGCTGGACAGATGGCTGACGCAAGTGGATATGTTACATCCATCGGGAGGAAGTTACCAATGGGTCAGGAGTGGTGATACAATTAACCCTGAAAGAAAGACTTTAGGACGTTCTTGCACTGGGGCCTACGTGGCATCATTCATGACCTTTCTCGTACACAATGAGCTGCTGACTCTAATCCTCTAAACCAACCACTGAATGGGCAGGGAACTGAAAACTACAGTTCAGACTCCTTACATCAGCTCATCTTTATTTGAAATAGGCTTCTTGAGCATTCAGAGTTGATGATGAAAAAATTGTATATATCTTCTACATCATCCATTTCTTAAACCATAATTTTCTTCACTTTTTACTCCATTTACATATGGGGGATATGCCCATCAATTGCATTTTAACATGGCCTATATGCAGTAGTATTTTAAATACACTTCTATAGCTCCTTGTATAAGTACTACAAGACAAAACAAAGCTGAAATTTACACTCTGGTAATTATTAAGAAGTAGTGCAAAAACAATAGATCAAATTAGAAAACAATGTATGATGCAGAACAAGTGTTCTGAATGAAATCTTTTTCTCCTCTTGGCTCATGTTATGCCATTTGACAAAGTCTGCACAGTCACCCACAGAATGACTTCACTGCAGAAGACTAACTCAGCATTGTGCTCTTGGCAGAAAAAAGCAGGATTTGAGCTACTTGGTTATGACTGTCCTAAATCATGCCTTGATTTGGCAATGGTAGCCTTTCTTTGGGATGGACCTTTAACTGACAGCATTTGCATTCAGTATGCAAAGATAATTAGGGCCTTCTTCCCTTTTGCAGAGTTGGCATTTCCCTTGTTACTGGGTTCTGCCTTTCTCAATGTTGACATCATAGTCGCTGCTGCAAAAACCTCCAGCAGGTTTTTCAGTATTTGGTCTGGTTTATATTTTTTTTCTTGAGGCTGGCAGGATTCCCTGAATCTCCAGGGGCTGTAACCAACTCACCGAGCATTTTTTGCCACTGCTATTGATGGAAGGGGTTTTAGAGGTTATGAAATGTGAGAGAGAAGGAGTCCTCTTCAGGTGATGTCAGAACATTGCTGTACCTTAGTACAGGCAGACCAAGATGGCTTCATTGGAAAGAGAAAGCTTTACAGGTAACTAAAGATATTTTGCAACCTTTCTGTCTGGAAAATCCATCATCTTGTGCACCAGAGGAATAATTCTTCTCTTTTTATTGAAGATTATAGGCACATATCTAGCAAATCCTTCAGAATTTTCAGCTTCTTTAAATGTAGGAAGGTGGGCTTTTCTTACAATGGGATAAAAACTTTATTTCTTAGAAGTGTCATCTGCTTGTTATCTATCAGAAATCATGAAAAACAGAAAGGAATCAGAAGTAAGAAGCAGTAGCATGCTTACCCAGCTACCTGGAAACTTACTCTAACTGTTAAATTGTTTCAATCTTTTCACTAATGGAAAACCCCTATTTCTCTATATTTACTTTGAAAGCATGAAATCTTAACAAAATACTTTTACAGCATATTTTACATACTTGCCACATCACAAACCAAAATGGACACGTCCTAATCTGTTCTTGTATCCTATAAACTAAATAGCATTTTGCACTTCTCTGATTTTTAGGACTGTTTCGAAGTTCTTTGAATGCTTTCCTTTTGAACTTTCAAGTTACTATATGTCTGCAATAAAAATAATCACCATACTGTGAGCAAGAGCTGAAGAAATCCAAATTAGAACTGACTATTCAGTATCTAGTCTACTAAAAATAACACAGAAATCAAGCTTTGCAGAATAAAAATATTTCATTAAGTTACTACAGCATCTCATATCAATTTTTCTTCTAGAGAAGACCTAAGAAACATATGACATTTTGTACTGTATTAATCTCACAGCTGCACATGATTTTTATATATATAATATATATTTATAAAACATACAAATTATATTAAAAGTTTTGGTGACATGAAAGTGACTCCATCACTTAAGTAAAATTTAATAGTGGATCAAACACGTTGCCAAGATATTTAATTAACTTTTTTCTAAAAAAACACTCCTTATTTCACATAAAACAGGATTTTTAAAGTAGAAAAGCATTAAAATTAATACAAAATTATATTAAATAATTTCTCAGATGCTTGTGCTTATCAATTCTGTTATTCAAGGCTGCTTTACAGAAGCAGAACACTAAATGAAATTACTAATCATCATTAACTCTATGTCTTTAAGACTTTGCCTCTGCAAAACTGCTCAGTAAAAGCTTGGCCTGAGGCTTATCTAGTACTGGATGAACAAAACTTTGATATGTTTTACCACCTCTGTTTTCTGCCGAAAAGATTTCTCAATCGATATGTACAGCACACAATGGCTAACCAGGGTAACACATTTAACGGATTCAGAAAGAGATTTAGACTAGAAAACAGAAGTTGAGACAATAGCTCAATGTTTCCTGCCATGTTAGTAGAAAAGTAGAGGTGAAAAATCAAATCAGGATATTGTTTGATACTGAAGAGCATGAGGCTGATGCATGGAGAAGAAGACGAATGCAAGTTCTGATACAAAGATTTGGATTGGCAGATGATGCAGTAAGTGAAAGGAGTTCATGCTTAGTGCACAGATTGTGTGATGGCAGTGTGAAATAAATGATGCACTGCACAACAGTATGCAGGAGCAGAACTACTGAAACACCACGTGGAAATAGATATTCTAAAAATAATAGAGGAAAGAGAACAGATGTAATTGAACATCAAGCTATTTTGCTGTATTAAGAAGTAAAAATAGAACAGCCTTGGTTATGAAACCTGCAGAGACTATGGATAGTTTTTTTAATTTTTCCATGCTCTTGGGTCTACTCCATAACCTTTTTCCTTCTCTCAGATCCTTATCAAGACATGGAGACTAGAAACAGATGCACTACTCAAAATTTAGAAATTCTTGAGTGACATCTCTTTGCATGTTCCAAAGTGGGACTGACGCACAGAAGATAATATGAGGTTTTCAATGTGTCTGTGATGATTGCCTATCACCACAGACACATTGAAAATGTAAGAAATGTACTATAAACTTTTCAGAAAAGGGAAAAATAAGAAAATAAGAAATCACAGACCAGCTGATCAGACTTATGTAATATGTAAAGACTTTATGAATGAATGCTGAAAACCATGCAGGTAAGTGTAAAGCAATGGAGTCTGATGTGGTTTTTAAATTAAGATAAACGTGTAATTAATTTGAAGGTGCCAGGTATGACATCATATATAAATGTAATTAAACAAAAAAGACAATGTTTAGAATGAAATTTTAGAAAGATTATTGAATAATCCTAAAAGGGAAATGAGAGCTAGAGAGAAATTGCTAAAGGGGTTACTCAGGAGCTTGCATTTAGAGAGGCTTACTAAATATTTCCACTAACAAGTTTATCATAAAAAGTCCCAATTGACAATGCTGACAATAAGAGTGTGAGAAGCCATGAATAAAGACAGTGTGTAAATAGGCAGGAAGAAACAGAAGAATGAGAGTGGCCTGTATATTTGTTTGATTAAAGAGGACTGTGGGCACAAACAGTCACAATGGAAAGGGGAAGTGTGTGCTGTGACATCTTTGGCAAAAGAGGTTCTGTAGACCAAGAGAAAAGAACTAATGATGTAAAAGGCACATGTCAGAGCTCATATGAAATACCATGTTACAATCTAGTGACCCCTATGTGAGGATATTAAAATCAAACATGACACATAGGATACAGGTTTGCTTTTCAGTGGTGAGGATGTGCAGTACAGAGTTTTATTTCCTTGAGAGTCTGTGTAGCCTTACTGGGGTTTTTAAAGCTTATGGAGGATACATCTCTCAGATATAACTGAAGCTCATGTCTTGTCTTGAGTTAGAATGATAAGCAGAGGATGATAAGCAATGTGATTTGGATTCTGGGGAAGGAAATTCCTGATTTTACCAAGACGTCAGCCTAGGAAACTGGTGTATTTTTGGGCATGCTGACACTCAGACTATGGGACATCCTCAGCCATGGGAAGTAGCAGCAATCAGGTGTCAGGATTGGCAGTTTCAGATTCTTGGGTTCTTCAAATGTGAAAGCTTGCCAAAACCTCTGCCAAAGATGTGTCTGCTGCAGTCCCCAGCGAACAGGAATCAGCTGCTTGGGTTGATGCTGGGGTAGGGCTGTGTGATGTTTCTGTCTGGTGCAGGAGGTAATGGAGCATGGAAGCTAAGAAAACAGTGTTATTTTTTGCTACTTATGTTAAACAGCCACCAGAGCTAATATGAAAGTTGTGTTTTGAAGAAAAAAAGAAATGCAAATTAACTTAGTCTCAAGTAAAATATTCTGAGGGAAAGCCCAAAACAAAAGTGCAGTCCATGCAAAGCAAGTGATCCTAAAAAAACCCTGCTTTTCTAAACTTGATTTTCAAATTCAGATTTATTTTGCAAATTTATAGAGAGCGATTATTGTACCTATTATCCTTATTATACTTAGATTTGTAATGGGGCATTTGAATTTGTAATTAGATGAAAGCATTGCATTATCATGACCCTCTTTATAAATTCAAGAACAAAAATAATTATCTTGTTTGCCTCATTGTAAAAGGGCCCTTGAAACATACCTTGCTAGATTACAGATTTTATATCCTAATGACAAAAAAATATCATTGCTACTTAGAGGTCTGAACTCAATCTGATTGTTTTTAATTAGAATCAGGCCACAGAAATTTAGGGTCAGGCATGAAATCTAAATCGATGAGGTCTTATTAAAGTTCTAGCTAAGTTCTAGCCTGATCTAGTGCTTGTTACCTTGACAGGCTTGTCCCAAAACAGTCTGGCATAATAATCTTACTAAGTTAAGTATCAAAGTACTGAGTCCAATCAGAGAAAAAAAAGCATTGTACCATTTAGTACTTCCAATGATAAATTAATTTGGCACTTAAGACAACAGTATGGATGTATTAGAACATTCATTCCATGGATATCCCCTGGGTACTCCTGGGACAATAGCAATCAACTCCTGCCATTTGCAGGGTACCTTCAGTGTGGTGTATTACAGGGAAGAAATCAGGAATTTCCCTTCTGACTTCAGGCAGTTCCAGAATGAAAACATCCCATACAGTGTTTTGCCTAAATTGAAGCATACAGTTTTTTTCAGAATCTTTGATTTAAAGCAGTCAGAATACAAGACAAAACCATCTAGGTATGAGTTAGGATTAAGATGTAAAGGACCTACCACTGAATCTTTGGGCTGTGGCTAAATGGAAACAGGACAAGTAATATTCTTGGATATGTTTGGTTTAGTTTAGATAAACCTTGATCAAGTAGTTCAATGTCTTTGAAAGTGTTCAGAATTATACAAATAGAACTTTCAAAGCTCATCTGTGGCAACTTTGCCTACATTAGAGAGCTGGAGCCCACCCTCGGTAGACTTGGAGCTTTCCATCTGCATAAATACTACTGTTTATGTCCACTTATATTTCAGAAATACTTCCATCTTTATTATCTTTTTTTTCAATAAAGAAAAATGCCAGAAGTCTCTTGAAGCCAAGTTAAATTAAGATGATGATGGTGATGATGTTGATGATGATAATGATTAATTAATCAAATATAATCATGGAAGACTAATGCCCTTATTAAAAAATATTTGTACAAATACAATCCTTGATATGGAAAACATTCATTTCAACCAAAGTAGGGTCTGCAGCACAGAATCACATAAATGTTAGAATGCAAAGGAGCTCTATTCCATCACACCTATTCCATCTCCCTAGCCAAAGACAATGGTTGTTTTTAAAAATGCTTTACTTTCTTATGAATTTTGGACTATTTTTATACACTATTTTACATTTGAATATTAAAGGTTTTCAGTTATAGCAGTTAAATTTGAAGATATGACTTCCAACTGGCTAAAATGGAATACAGAACATGGAAATAACTTGGAATACAGAACAAAAGAAAATAAGCAATCTGACAAAAATTGACATTAAAAGTTGTCAGTGCTTCATATCCACACACTGCTTTATTTGTATAAAGGTTCTGGTTATATAGAGAGAAAGCTAAGAAGGAATAGTAAAAAAAATAAATCTTTTTAATGCTTACAAGGTTCAGTACACACATAAATTGGCAAAAAGAAATTTATTCATGCTCTCTTAACTTCATCCCTTTTTGTCAAAAGTTTCACTCTTGTTGCAAGCTTTCCCTACAGATTTTTTTAGACTTTTTTCAGTAGGCAAGATGGAAGCTGCTTAATGACTACAATGTTATTTTAAACTCCCTCACCCCTCTGTTGGAATCCCAAAGCACAATAGGTATACAAAAGTATACTTCTTTCTTGCTATTCCCCCATACTTCCCTTCCCCTTTTTACTTTCCCCTCTAAGAATCTTTGAATTATCACTTAACTTGGTAAGCAGGACTCCGGCTTCTGCTTCTTCAGTGTAACAGCCAAATGCCCTCAAGCAGCTAAAATTCTGCCCAATCAATAACAATATCACTTTGAAGTGATGGAAAGGCACTCCCACTGCAGAGCAGCATGTTGGTTATTTATAAAATAGCAGTCGTTCAAAGGTTCCTGGTTGGCTCACCACTTTTTATGTTCTTAATATAGATTGATAGTGTGATCTGCCTTACCCATACTGGCAATAGAATATTAGCAATTGTAACTGATAAAATTCTGTATCCACTAGGACTTTTCTATCGATTTATTAATTTACTAAACAAAGGCAGTTTCATTTTTTTAGTGCTGTTACTCTTTATTGTGAGAGTAGCTTATTATGTTAGGTGCTGTTTTATGCTTCCATCTACAGTACCTTGCTTAGTCTCTGAGGTGCATCACAAGCACTCTGCTGACACAGGCTGATTTCTTTTCTCTGTCTAAGGAAGCAACTGTAACAAAACATAATCTGATTATAGAAGAACAAAGTAAAGTAAATAATTTATTATTTTATTTATTTGGTTAAGATTCTAGTCAGCTTTGTTGCAGGTATTTAGGAATTCTATCCCTCTAATAAACATCACACATCTACACCTAATTTTCAGTATACTTAAATATTTCATGGGAACTGTCATTTATTTGCAAATTCTAATGGCAAGGAACTGTATAATTTTGGCCTTTCCCCAGATTTATATAATCAGAATTGCTTAAAAAAATTAAACTACTCCCTCACAGCTTCCCTGCTGTTGTAGTTTTATGAAGATTCAGCTTTATAAGACAGTCATACAGTAACCATAATAGTTCCAGCTCCTGGCTGTTTCTGTTATGGACTTGAGTTTTCCCTTAAAAGCAATCAATCAGGTTAATATCTAGTGCTTTTAAAGACTTTCACTGCCCCAGCCCCCTACACAAACATATCAGTTCTTCAGCCTCCTGCACTCAACCTTTATATTCTCCCTGGAATATCTCTGACACATAGGAACAAAGGGAGATTTCAAGTACAGACTGAAGAAAAAGCATAATTACATTTTAGTAATCCATTTGCGTGGCCCCACACTTCTTGTCAGCTGGCTAGTACCAACATGTTGTGGTCAAGACCTGGGGAATTATTAACTAAGCTGCTGGACTGCTCTCCAGGACTGACATTAGAGTAAGCTGCCATATAAAGAATGAAATAAACTGTTAGCATTTGAATTTAACTCTTTATATTACAAGCTTTACTTACCTCTGTCACGGATGTTATTCTGAAATACCAAATGCTATGTAGAAATCAAAAAGTACTTTCTAAGATTTGGAGCTACTTTAGACCATGTAGTTTATGACTGGCTCATATCAAAGTTTACATTATCAAAATCTCTCACTGAAGACTTTCTTCTACTTACATTCCAATATTCTATAAAGCCTGCACATTGGCCAAA
This sequence comes from Molothrus ater, assembly GCF_012460135.2. Classification (NCBI taxonomy): domain Eukaryota; kingdom Metazoa; phylum Chordata; class Aves; order Passeriformes; family Icteridae; genus Molothrus; species Molothrus ater. Next base: position 83,557,180 of record NC_050478.2, read on the forward strand.
TCTCATTTATGTAGTCTCAAAAACCTTAGAATTAACTAACTACCTATGAGAGGAAGCAGATTTTTCAAGTACATCACTATAAATACAGTTTTCAGAGAAACACAACAGACTAAAGATTTCAATGCTTTAATGAAAAAAAATGAAGCATAATTGCTGCACTTTGTTCAGAAAGAGATCTTTTCAAATTGCAAACCTTGATACATAGTGACTAATCTAATAAAACATAGGGAAACAATGGCCTTTTTAGAACCAAAATAATTAGAAACAATGGGTCCAAGAAAATACTGCAGAAGTTCTAATGTACATTCAGCTCAACAATTTTAAGTAGCACCTCCTTGGGGTTTAGATATCTCTTTTACTAACAAAGTACTTCAATGAACTGATTTTACAGTGGAACTCTGTTATAGGTTCCTTCAGAACTCAAAGCATAAATGAAACTTTTTTTTTTTTCATGTGGCTTCAGTGTTTAGAATGAAGGGTTTAAGAAAAAATCTCAGGGAAAAAAAATCTTTTGGATTGACATGGCACTGAGATTTCTGACTTCCACACTTAATGCCTTTAGTGAAAATCTGGTAATGAAAGTATTTTATAAAAGCAAATTCATGTTGAAGCAAAAATGTATTTTTAACAACACTATCAAAGGCAAATTAATAACTAAGACACTGAGGGGTCTTCATTTATGTATAAAATCAAACATCTAAATACCCAGATATCAAATATAAAGTTTTATAATTATTAGAATACACAATCACACTCATTAAGAATCCTTAAACATCCTGTAATTTGGTGACATATTCCCAAGACACCTAATCTCTTGTCATAAATCAACCCAACTCAATATTTCTGACAACTCAGTTTTATCCAAGCTCCTTTTGTTTTAAAGAAATGTAAAATTATAACATCTCTCTCTTTGACTGGTGCCAGTTCAAGAGGGGAAACTATTTAGGTTCATCTAATTCAACTAAATTCTTGAAAATCAGACATCCAGCCTTAGTCTATCATTGGGAAGCTGTTTATAAAGACCAAGGAGCATCTATGGAGTGATTTATGCACCTGCTGTACGTGGCTGGATGAAGGCTCTCAGGGCGGTTAAAGAATGCACTGTATCACTTTCCTTCCTGTGTTACTGTGCAACTAGGGACATTATAATGGTTTATGATACAAAATTAGAAACATCTTCATCTATCCACAGCTATAAGAAGTTCTAAAGCTATTTGAAATAATGTCAAATATGCACTTTTGAGTAGATCAACTATCCTTTTTCTATTGACATGAATTTCACGTTCAATACTTAGATGTACTTTTACAGTCAAGAAACTTTATTATTAAATCTTTACAAAATGTTCTGCATGTAAGCAGTAAATACTGTTAAAAATAAAAATTCTAATCATACTTTTAAAGTAAGGCAGATTTTTACCTGAAGATGTAAGATTCTGTAGACCTCCTCTCTGCATTTTTATATGATGTCAAGTTGACTTTAATGGCTGCTCACAAAGTTCAGACAATACTTTCCTTAGTGTCAGGAGCAATACTTCCTCAGAAGTGTTATGGGAACTGCTGCAGAGGGCTGTTTGATACCAGGCTTTGAACTCATGGTAAGTTTTAGAGTCAGAATAAGCTTCAAGAAAAAATGTGGAAGAGGATGAGGAACAAATATAAAATCAAAAGAAGAAAAGTATTTGCATATTTGAAAATAAAATTTCCAGTTTAAATCCTCAATGTATAAACTAAACTTATTTTGCATCCATACAGAATTTTAAATGATAAAATAGCATATGCTGGGCCAGTTGGAAACACTAACGAGATTTTTACAACTAAACATTCTTGTTTACATCCATAAGTAAGTCTTACTCTTTATTATTGTAATTTTTCTTTTATAGTTTCTAAACTAACAGAAGATTACAGTAAGAGAATCAGGAATATGTACTCTAAGGTTAGAAACATGCAGCATATACTTTAGTACGTGGCACAATATTTCATCTCACATATTTTGGCCAGTTATAGTACGTGTTTTTAGTCAACTATCATAAAAGTACTTTCAGAGGTGTAAAAACTAAATCCTCTTCCCCAGAGAGCTAGAAGATTAACTACTAGATGAACTAATAGATGAACAGGAATTCCTTCTCTGTGAGCAACTGAAAGTGTTTCTGTATAGGTAAGAAATTTACTTTTATGAATGGATTGGCTATTTCACATTTACTATGAAGCTAAATGCATAGTTGAGCATCTTTTACAAGTAATCCAATGTACCATGTATATTTTTCTAGTTATTTCATGATAACTACTCTGCTTATCCAAGCTTAAGACCAACACAATGCTAAATAGAAAATAGAAATAAGGAAATTAAAAAGAGGTACCATGGTTTGGGGTTTTTTTGTATATATGTAAACTGTAACATTTCTGTCAAAACTGTTTCAAATAAACCTTTTCCTATCCTGTTCTGTCAAGGAAGCCAGATGCTAAAATCATGATTATTCTGAATGAAGGCTTCATGACCAAATTTTAAACTTCCTCAGAGGTTAACTGAAGTTATTGAGCTGTACTGTGTTTCTCAATGAGCACTGGTATGCATTGTGAATTAAAGAACAGATTTAGTTCCTGCTGAGGGCAATAGGAGCTCTTTCCTACATCTCCCCAAGAAGAGAATATCTTTTAAAGAAGAAAATAAGAGCTATTAATTAATAAATAATGTTGCCTTTACAGTATTTCACTTTATCAAAGACTTTTTACCTGCTGACAGAAGAAAATTTAATCAGAGCAGGAAAAAATAAGATACAAGTATTACATCATTAAATTATATGTTCTTTAAAAACACAATCAGATAATAATCAAGGCATTAACATGTGTGAAATGAAGTCATATGGCTGTGCTAAAATTAATCTCCTAAAGAGTAACTTTTTAAAATTATAGTATTTTAGTGTTATTAAGGATTACTGCCTATTCAATTTGTTACATTTAATGGATTTTTTTCTTTTTTTAGTCAAGAGCTGTATCATAAGTTTCTCAGCCACTGAGCTTCACTTAAGGCTGTGTAAATGGCATTAAATGAACTGCCTGGTAGTGACTAATATTAAAACTATTTCCCAGAGAAACAGAATGTTCCTATCTCTGCATATTAAATTCTGAATAAGCCCATTTATTTTAAATTAGCAAGACATATTTTAAAAAGTAAAACTTCTCCAATACAAGACCATCCCACTTACCTAGACTGATTACTCAATATAAGCAAAGTAGTTTACTTGGAGGCTTCTATCAGGTTTCACTGCTGTTTATAAATAATGGGAAAAAATGCAGACTCTACTCAAAAAAATTACTGGAAAAAAGAACAAAGTGTGTAAATAGTCTCTTTATACCTCTGTATAGTAAAACAGACTAGCAACCTTTCAGTCTTCGTAACTGATTTATGAGCTAGCTGCTGGTGGTGTTAACGTGCAGTAAACCTCAAAGTAAGAAAGACAGCAAGTTTATGTTAAGCAAGTATTGCACAATGGACTTTCAAAAATTGTATTTCTATGCCAAAATAAGAAATGTGTTTAAAATTGTAAAATAACCCTTCTGAATGGAAAGCTATTCATTGTCATGGTGGCCAAAGTCTTAACACTTCTCCTTAGCTCAAGGCAGAGAGGAAGTAGGCTCTACTTCAAAGGACAGACCATGAGCATGGCTCCGTAACTGAGTTTTTAATTTGAAAGAGAAGCACTGTTAAAGGTCTGGATTGAGCACTGACCTTGCATGTGGGTCACTTGATGACACTTGTTGTGTCCTTTCCTCAAAAGTCTTCAGGCAGTAACAATAAAGGGTTTAATAATAATGATATGCGGCCCATCTTGCTGTTGAAAAAGCCTATATTAGATTTTATTGGACTCAGTTGTAATAGATTTCAAGGTAAAATCATCACCATTTTGAGATATTATCACAATATCTCAAAATATTTTGAGAAAAAATATTTTGTGTCCATTTTCAGACCAAACAACCCCCCCCCCCCCCGCAAGACTTTTAACAATCTAAATAATTCAGATCTTTTATGTAGACAACACAAGCTCAGACAGTTAGTGTGGTGCAAAAGCTGTGTATTTTTAGACTGAGAAAAAAAATCAATGTAATATCTCTATCACACATATCTTTGGGCTTTTACTTCAGACTAGTCCTAATCTGGTTTTACAGGCTGAGCATATATTTTTTGAAGCAAACCTCTTCAATAAGCTTCATCCAAAATTATTCTAGTTTGTGCACTCAAGAAACCAGACAATGATCCAAACAAAATGTGGTAAGTGGGTACAATCAAGCAATTCACTTCAAAGTCACACTCCTATTCTAAACAACATGTTACTGTAGACACATGCTGGTTTTCTTGGTTTGTGATTTTAAGAAAGATATTGAGGAATAAAAATAACACAATTGAATGCATCTCTTCGAGTACTTTGCAGGAGGATATAGGACAACTTTGTTCCACAAGAAACTAAGCTGTTAATTAATTTTGTTATATAGATGACTGTGTTTTAAAAAAAATTGAAGTGCTAGTAAAAAGGAGCACTATTAAAAAGAAAATGCAAGTTCCTTGGCAAGAATGGTTTGGGATTCCATATTTGCTTAGGGTCTTACAATAATGGTGCACTGGCCTTCATTTTTTGAACGATGGTTTGGTTTTTAGCCTGTGAACTAGACATCATTTTCTCTTGTGGGCTGCAACAGCTGAGATAGATTCACATTGTCAGAAAAACTGCACCAATTTAAGAACTACAGGTAGTTCTAATCTTTGACATACACAACTGTCCTGTGTGGGCCAAAAGCAAGAACACTGTTAGTTGACTGAATGGCTGGAACACCTTTAAAATGTATCAAGGACAGATTTGTTCTAACATGTTACTGAACTACAAAAATGACAAGAAGTCTGCAGAAGACAAAGCTTGGAAATCAGTGAATATTTTTTCAATGTACATCAGCAGCAATGGAAAAGTAAATTGTTTTCTGATGGACTGAGTCCCTGACTTTATTGTAGAATTTGTATCCTACCTAGAACAGTGAATGCTTCATACACCAGAAAAGATCAGAATTTCTACATGGGAGCCATTAATTATTTTAATGGTATGTCTGAGTGTAAGGGATCTCCTTTCAGATCATGTAATTATGAGCCTGTTTTATTGTTGGTTTGTGTGGTTTTTTCCCCTCAGTTCTATAAATGAAACCAGACCTAAAATACCTTACTCCATGGGATTATCTAAATGAATACTGCCTACTCTGCTGAATTTGTGTTCACATACAGTTATTTTTAAAGCAAATTTTTTTAAGTGACTAAGGTATCCACCCTTCCCTAAAATCTAGCATTTTTATCATGTTACTTCTCTGCAGTAGGTTCAGTAAGACAAGAGAGCAGGTTTGTGATGTGAATATTGATTAAATATTAATCAATATATTGATTGAAAGGTGAACATGAGTCAGCAGTGCCCTGTGGTGACCAGTGACAGGACCTGAGGGAATGTTCTGAAGTTGAGTCTGGGGAAGTTTAGATTGGATATTGGAGAAAAGTTCTCCCAGAGGGTGGTTGGGCACTGGAACAGGCTCCCTGGGGAAGTGATCACAGCGCCAGCCTGACAGAGTTCAAGAAGCATTTGGACAATGCTCTCAGGAACATGGCATAACTCTTGGGGATGGTGCTGTGCAGAACCAGGAGTTGCACTTGATGACCCTTGAGGGTCAGTTCCAACTGAGTTTATTCAGTGATTCTGTGATGCTGTTAACTGTAAAACTAAACGAGGGAGTAAAGGAAACATTTTTTCAGCACTTGTTGTGGTATAGAAAAGAGGGGTACCCATTGAAAAGTAAATAAGTTTAAAGCAAACCAAACCCACTGATTTTTAATATTATACATACTTGAATGGTGGGGTGTTTGTTTTGTTAGTTTGTTTTGTTTGGTTTTTTGTTTGGTTGGTTTTTTGTTTTGGTTGTTGTTTTGTTTTTGGTTTTTTGGTTTTTTGGGTTTTTTTGTTTTGGTTGTTGTTTTTGTTTGAGTTTTGGGGGTTTTTTTTGTTAGAGTTTTGTTTTTAAAAGCAGTTAAAAATTATAAAAGTCATGTCAGAGACTAACGTCACCAACTTTGGTTCAGGGTATCTCTAAACTGCAGATTGCCAAGAGCAAGAGTCAACACCATGAAAACTTTATTCCATTTTTGGTCTGTTATTACATTTTCCCCCTAGCAATCCTTTATATGCCACTGTAAGAGACAGAAAAACAAAACTAGAAATGAACCTCTAGCAGTTCTCTTGGGTAAACCTGTCCAAATCTGCGGATTTTGGGATTGCATGTAGCCTCTTATTTCCTGTAGCTGTCAGGAAAAGGCTCTTTACCTGGAGAATGGTCAGGCACTGGAACAGGCTCCCCAGAGAAATAGTCACAGCACCAGGCATGACAGAGCTCAGGAAATGTTTGGACAGTGCTCTCAGGCACATGGTGTCATTCTTGGGGCTGGTGCTGTGCAGGGCCAGAAGCTGGACTCAGTGATCCTTGTGGGTCCCTTCCAACTGAGGTTATTCTGTGACTCTGTGATTACACAGGATGCTTTTCACATGCACCATGGACCAAACGAAAATTCAGAGATTCCCTGGAGCTGGTGGAAATTGGCATGTTTTAAAACTGAAATTCTTTTTTAAATTAATGATAGAGAGGGAGCTAGACCATTTTCCAGGACCCTCTGGAATTAGAAGGATGCAAAGAAGAGCTGTTTCTGTGAGAACTATCTTATGGATTCTAAATCCCACTGAACAAGTATGAATGATGTATCAAGCAAGGTTTATGAATCCCTTAACTTTGTATAATTTTATCTGAAGCAAATGTCCCTATTTTTAGTTTATCTGTTTACTTGATTTAAAACCAACAGAATTATTCTTCTTCCAGTTCTTTCAGATAAAAAATGAAGTTACTCCCCATCTCCTATTCAGACGAGTTTTACAGTAGATCAACTTCTGTATTTAGAAATTATACAATAAGAACAAAATTAAATGTCAACAGAATCATGCTGATGGGCTTTTCAAAATTAGAATTTTTAGACATTTAGAAACAGATATCAATCCAAAACATAAATTCAGATTAAACTATTGTGCATATAAATCAATAATATAAAGATGTCAATATATAAAGATGTCTAAATTCAGTGATTAATTATTCATGTACAGAAACAAAAGGTAACATATAGAGTAATATATGTACATATAAAACTTATATGTGTGTATATATTTATATATGTACTTATATACATATATAATAAACTTGAGTTAACTGAAAAGCTTCTTAGAGATGAAATACACTCTGTTTTGTAGGACTCTGACAATCTTATCAGGAAATAACTCATGTACCATTCATAAGGATAAAATGAGTATACAGATAGACCAATCTTCTATAAGCTGTGTCATATTTTTTCTGGTTCTCTTTTGTTTCCTATCCACAGAACAACTGTTTTGTTTAGCAATAGAAGGTTTTAGAATGTCTGGACTTTAGCTTGTACTTGAGAAGCTGACTGCAGGTGTTTGATCTCTCAGTTATTCATTTGCTTTGTTTTACAAAATTCTAGGATGCTCTTTTTTTCAGTATGAAAGGACATTCACAATCTTGCCACACATATATTCCTTCTATGCATATATTAGTGGTTGATGTGTATGAAAATCAGTCACTTTCCTGTAAATCTAAATTCCTATGTTCATTTTCACCCAGTTGGAACAGGCCTATTCCAATGTTTGCATTTGGAAATAAAAATTGAAACATTATCTTTTTCTTTGTTCTATTTGGGCTGCTTAGAAGATCAAAAATTCTGGTTAATGCAGTAAAACTCTAAGATCCTGAACTCAAGAAGCAATTATTTTGAAGAGTTTTTTCCCTCCATTCAAAGTATATTTTAAAAACATCTTATTCTCAGCCAGCCCAACAGCTGCTCAAAAACTTCAAAGTACAATTTCCAGATCTCAGTACAAAAGAGCCACTATGCCAGCTGAAGAAAAATGGTTTGCTAATTTTAAAGTTTTAGCGATTTTAAATTAAATTTCATGCAGTATTTAATTTTTCATAACTCTATACATGGAACAATCTGTGGACAATCTGTGAACAAAGTTGCTTGTTCAAAAAACAACTGGGTTTTAATGCTATAGAAAGGAAAGTGTTTATTGCACTTTGTGGGCTTTTACTGTAGTCATGATGTTTGAAAGCATGTAGCTAGACAGACTTCTGGGGCAAAAAACACCTTCTTAGGGAGTGTATGGGTCAAGGGCTAATGTGTCTGAAAGAGAATCTGGTTTTTCCAGCTCTGACAGACAGTGCAATGAAGAATAGGTTCTCTTCCTGCAGATGTTATGCTTAAACAATTGCATTTATTTATTTTAAAGCATCCCAAGAAGAGGTATTTTATTAGTCTTTCCTAAAACTTGATTGATAATTCATCATTTCCATTTTTTTCCCTACAACCACACTGAAAATAAAATGATGTATCAAGCAAAGTTTATGAATCCTAATTTCTTACAGTAATGGAGACCTGCTGTGAAAGGTGTTAGAAGACTCAGTAGTCACACAAAAACCCAGATAATTTTTACTATGTAGAGAGGATTACACCCATTTTTACAGGAGGGCAAATGATCAAATTCTTCTTTTTACACAGCAAACATTTAATGAGCTAGAAAGTTTAAATAGCTTTTTGTCCGTTTATATTTTCTTTGAATAATTAAAAAAATGTATCAAAGCTCTAAAATAAGGAGTGTCTCCATGGTATTTACCAAGTTGGGGTGGCTGAAGATGAAGTCCTTTGATTAACATTTTTAAAAAATACTTTTTCCCAAACCTAACTCATCCCCATACAAAGTTAAATCAGGGAATCATAAGTTTTCTTTTCTTACTGAAGTGGTTTTTGCCCTCCTGCTGCTGACTGCAGTACACCTGAAGTTGCCACAGAGCCAAGAATCCCTGCCACCATAGGGGTTTTTTTGCTGCTGAACCAAGGTTGGCATAGCAACTTGGGATACTACTCAAGCAATCTGCCCTAAGGATTTTAACCCTGTCAACTGGAAGAAGTCTGAGGTCTCCATGGTTTTCTGTTTTACACAGATGAAACTGCAGTTCGAGTAAACAGAAGCCAGAGGAGTGAAATGGGCAATTTTTGTTAATTGTGAATCAGAGGTTTTCTTCTGTCAGATCAGATAAGGTTCAGTACTTAGACACATGACAACACTCCTGGCTGTGTCTGTCATGCATCACAGACTGGACATCAAAATATATCAGTTACAGTGCAGGGCACTCAGATAACCAGAGTGTGTGCATCCAAAGGGAGATTAGCAGCTTCAACTACAAGGACATTGCCCACAGCCTTAAATATAAACAAAACCATTTTGAGGCAAAGAATGCTAAAAATTCAGAAGGCCAAGTCCATCATCAGATTGAGAGCAAAAACACAGAGCAGTATTAGATAAAAATCACATAAACGAGAGATGCTCTACCATGAAGGTTGGCATGTAGAGGATTAAGAATGAATAACAACTATGATATAGATGTTTTTTCAGATTGTGTAATAGGAAAATATCAGACCAAGGACAGAGTTCTGATAGATGCTAGTATAGGCTAAGAGGAAAGCAAATAGGATAGGATTTGCCTTGTAAAAGGATTAATGGTTCACATTCTAAATTGTAAAATTAATAAGAGATTAAACAGGCTTATAATTTAATCATAACATTCTTCCTATTCTTTGTAAAAAATGAAATTACACTAAAGGGTAATTGAGACATGCATAGAAAGAAACAAAAAAGCAGAACTTGGGTTCTCTGCTCTGACTTCAAAAGAAGTTGTTGATGAGCCTGTCATGATATCTAAGCAATCTCCTTATTATTTGAGAAAAATAACAAACACACAAGTAACCCAAATTATTCCATGTAGAGACAATAATATAGAGTTTTGGTGCCATACTAGATTATTCAGACAATGACATCATTAGAGGCATCTTTCTGAAAAAGAAGTTTGATACTCTTAAGATCAGTAGGACATCCCAGCTAATACTCAGATTTTTTACTGTACCTTATATTGCAGAAAACAGCATACTATAAATTTCCAATTGTATAATACCATATAATGGAAATAAATACCATTTACAGGCATTTTAACCTTGAAGCATGAAACTTACCAGGAATTCTACATGTTAATGCATTTGCCAGTCTGATTAGTCATTTTCCAATGCAAATCTTTAACAGTTTTTCTCAAAGTTTACTAACCAGCAAGTTTATTATTAGTTTATTGGGGCAAAATTTTATATGTTGCAGGTTTCCCTCTTCACATTTTTTTTATTTCCTCAAAGTCACTTTGTTCTCTCTTGTAGAAATGGGAAAAAAGCCCTATGTATCCATAAGTAACGAAATTATTGTGTCATTATCATCATAACCTGCCAAGGTGGTAAATTCTATCATACCACTGTAAATTTCCATGACAGTTTTGTAAGCTGTATCATAGGATACAGAAGGGCATCTGATAGAAAATGAAGGCTGAAAAAAACAACTGCAACCTTTTCTTTTTCCTTTCAAAATAAAGTCTTACTCTTTAATTAAAGTTCTTTTCTATTGTTCTTTTTGTTCATATTTTCTCCCTCATAAAAATATTTATCTTAGATTAGATAGTGTTCCAAAAAAAGAACATTGATGTCAGGTATTTTAAAATTAGAGGATTTAAAAAGTGCAGGACTGTATTTAACCAAATTTTTGTGGGGAAAAAAGAAAAAAACCACTGTATAATAAAGATGTTGCCCTGCATCTCAAAAGAACACTGGAGCCAAGCCTAGAATACTCACAATGGTCTGTCCCAGATATAGTGAAAATATTCTTTCTTAATACTAAATTATTTAGAAACAGAGTTGGTATAAAACATTTACATCTTACCTATTAACTTTCAAATATCACTGAGCCATTCAAGTAGTAGTCATGTTTACAGGCATTAAAGTCACAAGAGACAAAAAATACACTAATAGGACAAACTTTATACCACTCAGAGTCATTATTGAACATTAAATAATATTACAAATTAATAAAAGAAATCTTTAAGTTATTTCCCAGAATTGTTTCACCTTTAGAGAAAAAAATAACTGTCAGATTTTCCAGTAATTGTTCTTTTTAAAGAGAAAATAAAGTGGTAACTTTGTATTCTGAAGTTAGATACAGGCAACTTAGAAAGCAAAACATTCTTAACTCTTCCTTTTTTTTTTTTTTTAGAATATAACCTAAACTTCAGGCTTCAGGTTCTGTGAGTATAACAAGTTAGATGAAGTCAGAATACTTACTGTAGAAAAAAAGCAATATTTTGAAGCAGTCCTACAGACAAGTGGAAGAGTGGAGAGAAGGTTGTTAGTGTTAAAACAATCACAGAAAATAATTATCTTGGTTTCATTAAAATTACGAGCATGAATCCAAAGAAATATTTAAAAAATAGTTATATTCTGCTGGATGACCTAATAAGCATAAATCAGTCAGTCCAGAATTGCAATTAATCAAAACACTTAAAATAATTTAAAACCACTCAGTAAAAAGGGATTTGATAAAGAAGAGCCTTTTCTTTTAAAAATATTTTCACTGAATTTGTTACTTTATATTTAAAGAAAAAGAGTGGAAAGAAAACATATCCCACTATTTTTAAGCTGTTTTGTCTTGGTGCCACACTTAGAATCTCTTTAAGAGTTGAACTTGGAAGACAGAACAATGGCATTAATACAACTACTTAATATATAAGAAAAAATGATCAGCATACTTTAGGTTAATCTACACTCTTTAATAGTTGTTTTCTTCAATTCATTTAATATCTGCTTAGTATCTTTGCAACCATGACTCATTGCAGCAACAAAAAGCAATGCCAAAGTCCTAATATCAAAAAATCACCCTTATTTTAAATAACACTTAAGTTTAAATTTTGTTTTAAATATATTCATGTTTTAAGAAAGACCTGTCATATTTTAAATTAAGACTGTCCATAATGAGGAAAAGGGGAAAAAGCACTGTCCAAAACATGGATAAAATTCAGCTGCCTTGTTACAATACCCTCAGTCAGCAGGTCAGTCCATTTATACATCAGCCCTCAATGAAGCAATGAACTTGGGCTCTGTCATGACTGTGACCTTCTTAATTTCTTCATGAGATGAAATATAAGGTATTTTATTTCTGCTGTAATTTGCATTTATTTTAAATAGAATTAAAAGCGTTCAGAAAGACTGCAGAGATTTGCAAGATGCTCAAGGCTTCTGGAAGAAAACTGACATTTTGTTCAGGTGGCATTCTAGTACAAGTCAGATCTGAGGTTCTCTGACAGAGTTTTCTGAGGGACAGAACTGGAGCCAGCAGGAAGATAAGGACAGCTTTCAGCCTCTCAGCATTTTGTGTTCTTTGTCTCCACCTTCTGCTTGGAAAGAATGTGAGTTACAGGGAGATAAGGCATTGTGATTTTTAATTCATTTGGAAAAATCTGGAAAAGAAAATAAATAACAATGGAGGAGAACCTCTCAAATACAAAAGGCAACAATAAAATACTAAACATATTTGCCATTATTTTAAGAAGGCAGGCTAAATAGTTATGTGACACCAGATCGGTGCTTGTTGTTAACTTAGATTAAGTAGTCAAAAACTAATAGCAACAATAAATAGTCACATGAACTGGTAACAGATTGAGATATTTGCTGGATACAAGAAGAAATATGAGGCCAAACCACAACTTGGGTTTGATTTATCTTGATTTAAATAACAATTTAAGCAATAATGGGTAACCATCAAGTCACCCCTTCTATTACAAAACCTGCAATTGTACTTCTCTACAGTGTTGTTATGGAAAACAGAAGCAAGGCAAATTCTCTGGCTCTAAGGACAAGACAATCAGGGTAAGTTAAAAGAACTACCTGTAGTTGTCATGTCAGAATATCAGCAGAGTATGCCACTGAAGATACCTAGGAAGTAGGAAGAAATAAAACTTCACTTGATAGGGAAAAAAAAGGCAGAAGATACTGATAAGAGTATCTCATAGATGGTGGATTTCTGTGATTAACAGTTTAATTTACTTCACAATATGTTTTTGTTATGTACCAGTCTCACAACTTTGTTTGAGGAGCAAAATTTTTCTAATAATTTTATTTTCCCCAAAGACTTCATGGAATATTAGAGGCTTTTTATTGAAAAATAAAATTGATTAAATTTTTCTCACTGTAATATTTAAGTCTTTTAGAGCTCTGCTGCACTGGCAGAAACAAAACTAATGTTTCATTAAAATTCTGCTCCCAAAAGAACTTGAACAGATTCCCCATTGACAAAAATCAGCATATGTTCTCATTTTAATAAAAGCATACTAATTCCTAACAAAAAAACAAAACCTACCTGAAAAGCAGCCTGTTTTAAAATTCCATCTGCCACTATTTTCTGTCATGGTCCATAAATATTTTATGAAATATCAAATTAATTTATATCTCATAATTGAAAGGGAAAAAATAATCCACCAAAACCAAGTGAGTTAATGAAAGAAAAACTGAAAACAATAATAAAAAAAGTCTGTTCAAAGTTTATCAAAATGCAACGGAATAAATGTATCTAGAAACGTTAAGCACTGCAAACTGACAAGATATGCGAAGATGTACATTACATAACTTGTAGGAGGTTTAGGGAGTAATTAATACAAATAGAAATCTTTTTTTTACAATAACACCTTAAACCCGAAGATGGAGCTCTTGAACTGTTTATTTAAAAAGAACCAGAAAAAGTGAAAGCAATACAGTTACCAAAGGAAGATACTGTAGAACTTCTGGATTGACTTAGCATCTTCAGTGGCATTGCATGCTATATTGTGAGAAAGTCAGTTTAAATTCTCTTTCATGTGCACACACATTTCACTCGCATAGCAGCCATTTCACTCTGCAAATCTTCCTGTCCACAAATGAATTCCAACTCTCAAACACTTCTTTCCTCACATTTGAGACAGTCTCTCAAATTTTTTTTAAAACTTTTTTTTAGATTTCTTACTGGAATTCCTTTGGAATTGAAATGGTACTTGTTGCAGCAGTGTCTAGTACAAATGATTTTCCCATTCCTTCTCTCTGTTTAAAGAGTGAATGTGACCAGGTTAAAGACTCCCATTCCATAGGGAAAAAATAAAGTATCAAGAACTCAGTAAGTCCCACAGAAAGACCCACAGAAAATGAAGCACAAGGGAACTGCTTTAACCCCATTTTAAAGTAATTATCTCTTCTGTCTGAACCCATCCTTAGCAAGCAGCAGGAAAAATCTTCTATTTCAGTACTCTCTGAGAAAAAAAATAAATGAATTTCTGAATTAACTCCTTAATTAAGTGTTTTAATCAGCCAAATACTCTAGAAATATATAGGGTCTGATTCCTCAATGGCTTGTGCTTTTTACAGGCATTATAGAAAGTATGAACAGCAGTTCCTTTTGCAGAAGAACATATATGAAGAAAAACAGTTTACATAGTGATCAGAGACATAGAAGTTTGGGCCAATTCACTCCCAAGTCCAGGGTAGTTCAAACCTCCCAGTTTTATATGACCATGCCCTCAAAAGGTACATTTGACATATAAAGTACCTGTTGTTTGAGGATTCCTTGCTCAACTTCAAAATCAGACTGAGTTAATTCAACAGCTTTGCTACCAATTTATGACATGGAAACAGGCCAAAAGAGCCTGCAGTGAGTTAAACTCAAGTGAAAAATGCTAACATCCTGTTCAATGCATTTTAAATCTACTTGGGCAGCAGTACAGACACTACTGAAACACAGAGAAATTGAGCTCTTGTATTTCTAAGGGGTTTTGCATGTTGGAGGAGTCTCAATTCAAGATGAGAAATAGTACGTGGATTGTTCCCGCACAGGAAAACAGACCTTCCTGCTCCACCCTGAGGAGTAAGTTACAACAGCTTCAGGTAAAGAAGGCTCTCTTGCCACTTCTTGTCCAAAGGAGGAATCAGGATATATTAGACCAAATTAACATTTTTCCTATGCCCATTGAGTTGAAAGGAAATGACATTCACCCCCTTAAAGTTTCACATCAAGTACATCCTACTTCTTGTCCAAAGGAGGAACCAGGATATGTTAGACCAAATTAACATTATTCCTATGCCTAATATTTCATAAAATATTTTTTTCGGAATCTTTCCACCTTAAAATCAGCATTAGAGTTGCAAAATCAAGTATCTTCACAATAATTTATGAGAAAATTAAATTTAGTCTGAACCTTCATTGGCAGGAAACAGTTTAGAATGAGCCTTAAATAATTAAGTCAATTTATTAATTAATAAAGTGCGGTATTATTATATTATAATAATATAGTGTTCAATTGGCATTGGTTTAGTTCATGTATTAGAAATTAAAATTCTATAAAGTAATAGGAAAATATTTAAGTCATGGTAACTGCCAGAAGTTTTTTTTTAAGTAATTATATTTTGAGATAGTTTTAGTAAACAGATTTCTGTACCAAAAGATTATATTAATAGCAATTCTATTTACTTAAATTCTTTTTCTCAATCATGCTAATAGTCAAGATTGGTTTTCTAGATCCAGGTACTTTAATGACAGCTGTCATTTCTAAATTTCCTATTCATGGTAAGTGCTGTGCAGAAATATTACCATTTCTATTACTTGTCATTTTAAAGTCATACAGGAGAAATAATTTCAGTTTCTAATCTGTCTCATTTAAGTGTAACTCTTTAGACAAAAAGCCTGCAAGATATAAGCTGTTTTACGTTGTGCAAGTGGATCTCTATATTTTCTGTCTGACAACTACACCACTCATGTGTTTCCTAAGTTCCCTAATTAACTCCCTAAATTAGGGAGTCTAAAAAGAAACTTTACCATCTAGTATGCCAAAGTTAAAAATGCAGTATCTCTTCAGTAAGACCAAAACTTCCTATAGATGGCTCAGAAAACTCAAATGTAATTAAGACACTTGAAGAAACACACTCTACATTGTCCACAAGAAGTTTAATTATTCAGTTAGGGTAAAATGTAATGCCAAAACTGTCAACATTAGTAAGTTAAAAAAAAAAAAACCCAACAAAACAAACAAACAAAAAAAAACCTAGGGAAAAACAAAACAAACCAACCAAACAAAAAAATTAAAAAAAAAACCAACAAATAAACAAACTAACATTAAAAGTCTCATGTTCTTTACATCAGTCTGAAACTCAGATTGTACTAATAACACTTTAGTGCAATAATATGGAAATGTCTTTTCTGGAGCAGACAATGTCTTTCATGCCTACTCAAACCAAAGACAGTATAAATACTCTGATGTTTTAGTGACTATGTACTAAAATACTGCTTGTGGGTTTCCCTTTTTTGTCAGAAAGTAGAACTTTGAATTTCATCTTTGATCACAACCAGACCATAGAATAAGATCCACACTCTAATTAAATAACCTAGTTTAATACTACCAGAAAGCTTAAGCAATTTACTGTGTTTGAATTTCCAAACCTCACTAGGAAGCAGAGACTGTTACCTCCACCCTGGCATGCAACTTCTTTGGCACATGGGAAAGCGAAACACCCCTCTCTCCAGCACTCTCTGCTTTTTTTTTATGGGGGAAAGGAATCAAATTAAATAATCCTTTAGCTTTCCTGCGTCCGTCTGCAAATTCATACAGGGACAGGAAGTTCAATCCCACTGGGTGAGCGTAGATGGCTAAATCATCTGATCAGTCCTAATTACCGCAGTACTCCTACTCCTGTCCCTCCAGTCCTTGCCGCTGGAATCACAATATTCCTTACAGACTGTAACCTCAACATCACATTCTTCGACCCTGCAGGGGGAGGAGACCCTGTTCTATACTAACACTTTTTCTGATTCTTCGGTCATCCAGAAGTCTACATCTTCATTCTCCCAGGATTCAGAATCATCTCTCATGTCACGACTTACTATGCAGGAAAAAAGAACCATTTGGCTTTATGGGAATAGTATGAGCTATACTATCTATCAGATTGCTAGGCTTTATCGCCTGAGCCCACCACATATGCACAGTAGGAATCGACATTGATACCCGAGCATACTTCACATCCGCCACTATAATCATTGCCATTCCAACCGGCATGGCAATGTAAATGCTGGCAGGTGTAAAACAAAACACACGGGGGAAAGCTCCTGCATTATGGAACAGCGTGTCCCAGAGAGCAACGCCAACTTCAAACTGCCAGGCTGCCAAGGGGGTGCTCCCAAGGAACAGCGACAGGACCAGAGGAAACGGCCTCAAGCTGCACCCGGGGAGGTTCAGATGGGATGACAGGAAAAATGCCTTCAACGCAAAGGGCTGTCAGGTGCTGGAACAGGTTGCGTGGGTTGCCGGCAGGAGGGTGGGCAGGAGGAAGAGTGGGAGGAGGTGAAGAAGCAGGGGTGGCCCGTGAGGCGGCCCCGCGCCCCGCCCGGCCCCTCAGGGCAGGCTCGCCGCTCTTCCCTTCCCTGCATCTCCCGGGCGGAGGCGGCCGTGTGGGGCTTTCCCGGCCGCAGCGCCAGCTCTGCCCTCACCTCTGGCGAAAGCAGGGAAGGGAGGGGAGCAGAGCAGAGGTTTTCACATCCTCAAACCCCAGGGAAACATCTGCTGCTGCCGCTGCCGCCGCGGTGCCATCCGAAATCGCCCGGCAGCTGGGTTTGGTTAACTTGTCCCAAGCCGTCCCCTGTCCAGGGACAGCTCCTCTAGAGCAGCCAGGCTTGCGGCAGCGCGGGCTGCACCCGGCCAGGGGCGCGGGAAACTGCGCTCCCGGCAGCTCTTCCTTAAAAAAAATAGAAACCAGGGTGTCCTGGTTTAGAGCAAGTTTGGGAAAAAAACCTCCAAAAGGGGGCCCATCCAGAAAGCAAACCCACACGGCCCCTCCCCGCAACCGGTTCGGGAAGGATTCCTCAGAAAGAAATGGAAAGAACCTGCTTATTTAACAGGCACAGCACCCCCCAGCACACAAAATGAACAATACCAGATGACACCACTCTTTCACTGCTCTGAAAAAGATGGCAAATTCAGAAAGTCTCTCCTGGGGGTGGTCACTCTGTTCTCAGTCCCTCCGGCGCTGGGGCAGCTGCTGCAGGCCACAAGGTGCAAACTCTCGGTGTTCCCAGGTCCCAGTCCGGAGCAGGTTCGAGTAGGTCCAAAAAAAGGGAAAGGAGGAACAGTCCAGGAAAAATTTGGAACATGGTAGCAAAATGTAAATAAACTCCTTGTTCCATTTTTAGCAGATCCCTGCTCAGGTTTTGTGAGTCCAGCAGCAGATGCTGAACAGCAGCCCAGTGTTGGAAGAGCTAATGAATCCCTGGCAGATTACAGTGATTGGGAACCTCCCCAGTGTCCCCACCACAGGTGAGAGAGCCCAGCCTGACCATGGAGACCTCCTGGAGGAAACCAGCCAGGACAGAAGGGGGAAGTGCAGGGTATGACTCAGAGGTAAACTGTTTTTTTAATCACTGAAGAAACTGGTGGTGCTTAACAAATAAATAAAATGAGTTTCTGAACTCCATTCCCCAGTGTCCTAAAGGAACAATCTTATGTTTAAGGAACAATACTAAAGGAACAATCTTACATTGTGGAACTGAATATAACAACTGCAGTAAAGTGTTTTTATTATTCATTATTCCTGCTGTAGCAAAGAGGTACCAGTCAGCAAATTATAATGAGAATTCTAATGCTAAAAAAAATGGAAAACAACTTCAAAGGTAATTAACTGTTTTTTTAAAAAATCTGATTATGTAAAATGTGAAATTATTTACTATAGCTCTAATGAACACCCACTTTATTGCAAACTAAGAAACTAAAAATCACTCCAAAGTTAGGAAATCCCCTGGATGCTTCTGTGTATTTTAGTATTTCCTGACAAGTTGCAATGCAGCACATTTAGAGACCTGTTACAATGTCTGGTTAATCAGAGAACAGTAGTTTTTGAAGACTGCCATCACATATTGGTCAAAGTACCGCATTACCCTCTTACTTTATATCAGTGTCTTACAGATAAATTTGAGTCTGATTATTTTGTAGTGATTGTAGCACCAAAATGGAAATTCACTCCTTATAACATAAAGTAAAATTGGTTTGATGGTTTCAGAATTTTCTGATAAAAATTGTGGAAAGCAGAAATACCTGCCCAGGATTTATAAGGAAGGATGTAATTAACAATAAGCAATATGTTTGAAGTTACTTTCAGGGACTTTCATAGAGAAATGCTCAATACAGCTAGAACAAAATTTTGTGGTATCTCACGCTATATGCTCATAGATGAGGGGAGGCATTTCTTTGAACATGGTAGCAAAATGTAAATAAACTCCTAGTTCCATTTTGCTACAAAATAGTGCAGTTACTGCACAGTTAACAATAGTTTATGCACGTTACTGCAAGCAAAAAAGTCTCTAAGTACCATAAATTCTGGCAGTGGTTTTGGTTCCCAATTTCTGTACAAACTTTGCATTTTAAATCACTTCTTGCTTAATACAGCCATATAAAACAACTGTAAGGAACCCAAGAAACCACAAGGGATAAAAAATAACTACATAATTTTCCTTTTTTTTTCTTTTTTTCCCATACCATGCAATTTTCACTCTTATTTATCTTTATTTCACTTTATTTCACTCTTATTTATCTTTATTTATCTTTCTCATTTACTGTTTTCTTCTTTTACATATGAAAACAATACTACAGATATCAGTCAAAAATGTTCAGCTGTTTTTCTCTGCAATCCTCTGGAAAAGTGAAGGGGAAGGAAGATTTCAGATAAGCAATTTTATCTGCCCAATATTTTTTTCCAATGCAAAGAAAAGCAGGCAGAGAGAGACATACTCTGGCACATAGAGACGCACCTGAAATGAACACAGACAAAACCTGAAAATTAATGACATCAAGTCAGTAATCTGGGTTATAGTCAAGAAAGTGCTCTGAAATGGACAGTAGTTATAGGAAGCAGAAAGAAACTGTCTGGTGGCTTTCTGATGTTATTTTATTCAGGAAAGTCACTGTTAGACTAAAATGCTGACCCTGCTAAAGTTGTCAGGAAAAGTAAAACTGAACTCAGGGACAAACCTTGAAACAGATATAGTGCAGCATAAATTTCTTAAGGAAGTGGTGTAAGTGCTCTTCCAAACCTAATACGCATTTACAAGGTTTTTTTGTGATGCTGAGGTATTAACTTCAAATGTGTAAATATCAATATAAAAAGTTGATGAGTTTTTAGGTGCTATTTTTAATGAAACTCAAAAAAATATCCTGATTTTAGCTTTATGATTCAGACCCTGACTACCAACCCCCAAGCATGTGATGAAACTTGCTAACCCTTCTAGATACCAGTCCCAAAACATTCCACAGCTAAGTCATTTGGGGAAGTTGTGCTGAAAGAGAGATCAGTCAGGCATTTTATAAGCAAATTCTACAGTCACTTTCTCCACTGTGTCTGGGATGAACATAAAAAAAGAGAGAGAAGGAGCCTTTGAGACAGATGAGCTGTGGTATACAAAACATCTGCAGCAGACAGTTCTCTATTGTGAGAAGATGTAGCACTGTGGCTTTGGCAGTCCACAACTTTGAACTTCTCTAGCAGACTTTTGCATCTGCTGAGCAAAGCAAACTCTGTGAAGTTCTGTAATAACAAAGCAAGTGTGAGAAGCTGGTGAAGAAGGTTGTTCTAAGACTGAAGAATCAGAGAAAGGACAACAGCTGAGGAGCTATTCTCCACGTATTCCATACAGGGGAGGTGCTCTGTGCTGGAAGACCAGGCCTTAATAATGATTGCCTGTGGAGTCCCCTTCTCTCAGTCATATGACAACAGAATTTTCTACCCTTTTCTCCGTGGTCTCAAGCTTTCTTTGCAGTGGTTAGGAGGAGGATGACCTCAGAATTTGACCATACAGGTGTATTTGTACTGGGGACCTGGTTATGAAGTCTTCCTGCCCAGTTTGTAAATACTGTTCTATTTGTAAGCCTTAACACAGAGGTTATGGGGATTGCAGAATGAACCAGGTTATCTGACAAGTCTGATAAAGAGCAGAGATGATTTCTTGCCCCTGCTGGAAGCTAACACATCTGAAGACACAGTTTTCTCCAAAGCTGGGAAATGAGAAATAGGAAATACTATAGAGTTAACTTATAGACTTGGTAGTAACCACTTTTTAAAGATATAAGTAGTTTACTCATGCTGCTACTAGATTTTTAAATTTCTCCAAAAGCCCATGTAGCCCAGCATTTCATCTGAGACTGTGGATAGTTAATAAAGTCATCATCCTTCCTCCAAATATTTTCCAATCATGTGGTGATTTGTTGATCAGGGATTCCACCACACAACGAGGAGACTGTGTGTTTTAATAGTCATGCATTCACAGATTTGTCTTCATTAATATATATATTTGCTTTTTGAGCACATCGCATACATTCTAACTCCCTACTTACAGATAATTTGTAAATATATTAGGCAAAAATGTCCTAGGCCCAGATGGGTTATCTGGAGGTCTCTCTACCAGTGGTCTCTACCCACCTGGAAAACTGATTATTTATCCCTTCCTTCTATCTGTGATCTTCTAACCAATTATTTTTCCATGATAAGATCTTATTTTTCTTCTACTGTATCTTTAAGAGGCTTAATGCAGAACTTACTGCATTTTTGGTAACATTATATTAATTTCACAATTAATATATATTATTATATATTAATTTCACAATATATGTTATAATATATTAATTTCACAATATTAATATAATGTGACCACAATATTTGTGGTCACATTATATTAATTTCCCTCTGGCCTTTGAATAGGGAACCCAGTGGTTCCTCTGCTGAACCAGTAAGCATTTTCTCCACAGTAATCATTACTCTAGAGAAGTAATCATCACACTGACTGAGAGGTATCTCAAGGTAGGATTCCAGCCTCTTTTCCATTTCAAATATTGATAGAAAATTACCTTAGGCGGTATTTAGGTACTTAGTAAGTTAAAAGTTCTGACTGCCTGTAGAAATAGAAAGAAGAAAGTTTAATCAGAAGCAAAAAAAAAAGTAAAGTGAAAAGAAATGTGCAACTTGAAAAACAACAAGTGAAGTATTTACAAACTTTCAGACCTTGACAAATTAGATGTCCAGACAATGACCAGCCAAATTAAGTTCAACAAGGGGAAGTGATGGAATCTGCACTCTGGTTGTATGAACAGACTGGGGAATGAGATGCTGGAAAGCAGTGCCATAGAAAGGAAATTGGGAGTCCTGTTTGATGGCAAGCTGACCATGAGTCAGCAGTGTCCTGGCAGCCAGGAGAGCCAACACTGTCCTGGGGTGCATCAGGCACAGCATCACCACCCGGGCAAGGGAGGGGATTGTCCTGCTCTGCTCTGCTCTGCACTGCACAGAGGTGACCTCCCCTTGAGTGCTGGGGGCAGTTTTGGGAGCCAAAATATAAAAAAGACATGAAACTGTTAGAGAGTTTCCAAAGGAGGGCAGCAAAGATGGTGAAGGGTCTGGAGGGGAAGTCATATGAGGAGCAGCTGAGGTCACTTGGTCTGTTCAGCCTGCAGGAGACTGAAGGGAGATCTCATTGCAGTTACAGCTTCCTCATGAGGGGAAGAGGAGGGACAGACACTGATCTCTTCTCTGTGGTGACCAGTGACAGGACCTGAGGGAAGGGCCTGAAGCTGAGTCAGAGGATATTAGGTTGGATATTAGACAAAGGTTCTTCATCCAGAAGGTGCTGGGCACTGGAACAGGCTCCCCAGGGCAGTGGTCACAGCATCAGCCTGAGAGACTTCAAGAAGTATTTGGACAATCTTCCCAGGCATTTGGTGTGACTCTTGGGTATGGTCCTGTACAGGGCCAGGAATTGGACTCGATGATCCTTGAGGGTCCCTTCCAAGTCAGATTATTTTGTGATTCTGTGAAAAATGTCCTACAGCATATTCAAAAATATCTGTGCTATTAAATACCCATAAAACAATGAAATGTGTAATAGCATACTGCCTAATAAGCTAATAGATCATCTGGAAATAAGGTAAAAGACTTGAAATAATCTCTTTAAGGCTGAGTGCCATTGAATAAAACAACTGTTGTTTTACTAAGGGTTAGATTATTTATCATACTTACAGTTACATATTTCACTTTGCATTTGTTCTTCCTTGCCCAATAGCAGAATAATTCATTGTTAATTAAACAACTTAGGTTTTTTTCTGTTGCTTATTTTGCTATGTATGTTCTCTCCAATATAAACTGGTGAGGTTTATGCTTAGTTACAAGTAGTTTTCAAGGAGTCATTTGTAGCCTTTTCTTTCAAAAGACTAAAAGAGAGACAAGAAATAATGTTAATATCTTTATCGTTTGTATATAAAGAGAAATAGAATAATTAACCAAAGAATCAAGTGAAAGAATCTGGAAAAGTAATTTTAACGTCATTTATTTAGCATAACTGTTGCTGGGCCCACTAAAGTTAATATTCCTAATTTTAAAATATAAGGGTCAAAACCAATACATAGTGTCTGCAAGTCAAATACTAGCTGTTTCTTTTTAAAACAGTTTTTGCTTTTGTTTTCACTTCATTTTTTATCTTCTAAGGTGCTACTAAGCACTTTTAGATACCAGAACATACAAGACTACAAAAAAATTTTCTAGCAATCAGAATTTCTGCTGTTTAATGTCATTTAGCATAGGATTTATCTATGAACTTTAGTTATCTAGAAGTTTGTATCCAGTCTGTGCCTTTCATCTCTACTTCCCCTGTAGACAGTGAAGAGAAACTGTAGTTTCCAAAAGGGCATGCTGTACATCTGTCTTCAGCACCTGTCAGAAGTATGATGTGCCTGGTGTCCAGTCTCTACTTATGTCTCCTCTCCCTTAACTGATTATTCAAGTTCAGACAAAATAAATCCCTTCACCACTGTAAGCTTATTGGAGAAGAAGCTACCTCTTTCACTTAGGGAGTGAGACCATTTTAGAGAAGACAATCCTATGAAAAATCCTGTGCAGTAACTACTTGTTCCCCAGCAAGCAACATATAATCCTCAGATTTTCATTTCCTATCAAAAAAGAAGTCTATACTTTTGTTACTTTCTACATCTACATTACATAGTCCTTATAACTATCTACCAGTGTCATTCATTAATGACTATATGGGAACTTTTTCTCTACTCTTTTTTTTAAATTGTTGATCTAGAGCTTACAAAGGAGTTCCTTGGGATAATATGTTTTCTTCCAAAATATAGCCTCCAATATCAACAGGGGAGATGTTGGATGATCCTGTTTCCCAGTATTTCGCAAAAAGAAGATACAATCCCAAACCTAAAATAAGCCAAGTCAATGAATAATTTCTTTGTAAGTGTTTTTAGGTTTGCTAATGAAAGGGAGCCTAAATTTTGTATAGGTCATCCACATAAACCCACAAAAATATTTTCAAGTAAAAATAATCCCAAGTATGCATTAGAGGTCACCACCACATGTGGCCTCATATTATTTAACATTTCATATTTTTTCCCTGCGCCCCCCGTAAATTGATACAGAAGACATGCATGCAGAATGTCAAAACAGAGTACAAGGGTATTGATGAAAAATTGATCGATAGGAATGATCTAACTTAATAAATCTCACATTAATTTGGTTTACGTGTGATTATTAACTGTAACAATTATTATTTTTAATAAAACTAAAATTCATTCTTGCAATTGGTTCTGATTGCCTGAAGAAACTATTAAGTCATATTAATTAGCTAATGTTGCATACAAGAAACATTACTTTGCTATTATGATTTTAGGTTGTCGGAGACTTCTGGGACAGAGTCCAAACAAGATCTTTTACCTCTCCACAGAGATCTAGTGGTTTGTAAATTTCAGGTTTTGTGAATATTGGAGTTGTCTGAACAGTCTTTTTACAAAGTCTGTGGACAGTTAATTATCTCAGCAGACTAAATTCAGCAGCATTCTGTAACTAGAGAAATTAAGATATTCAGTTAATAACTGTATCAAAAACATTTTTTGCATGTTTCTCCTGTGAGAGAGTTAAATATAAAAAGTAGAACAGAAGAAACATGTAAAGGGAATGATTCTCATGATTTCCTACATCTGATGTTTGCATTAAGACATGACATCTATGAAAACACCATGGTAATTATACCCATGCACTAACTAAAGGGGGTTTTTGCTGTGTGTCCAAAACAATCACTTCTGCACTGGTGTCTTTTATTTACTCTGTATTTCACCTATTTAAATCTATCTCAGAATTAAGCATTTTTGATGAGTCCAAGAAAAGGTCACAGAAGTCTTAAAAGGGGTCAAATAAGAACTAAGTTGAGACAAAGAAAGACAAGTGAGCAAAGTATTATAGAAAAATAAGAATATGTCTCCCTTCTGGACTATGAGCCAGAAGGTTTGCTCAGGCAAACTCAATGGATAGGTGAGTTGCTGGGCAGGGTCAGGCATACAGTGGGAGAGACAGGTACCTCAGCAGGGTGGAAGCATAGATAGATAGATAGGTAGATAGATAGGTAGATAGATAGATAGATAGATAGATAGATAGATAGATAGATAGATAGATAGATAGATAGATGATAGATAGATAGATAGATAGATAGATAGATAGATAGATAGATAGATAGGTAGATAGATAGATAATGCTATCATGGTTTCTTGAATGACACTCTTTCAAGGGAATATAGTTGTGGACAGTGAGAGTTGCTTGCAGGGCCAGACCAAGAAAGAAATTCAGACCTGATGTTAAATTGTCTCAATTGTTCTCAAGGACTCAATGAAATAAGTGTTGCTAGAAGGGAAGTAGTTAAATTTTAAAGAAAATTTGCTTATACTGTCCTATGAAATTTACTGAAGTCCTAATATCAGCAGAGGTTAAAAGATAAGATTCTGCCTGCTGAGCTGGTTCATTTAGCATATATGCCAAGCTAAATATTTGCCAGTCTTTTACCAAATTCAAATGAGCACTGTATTATTCCAAGAGCAAAACTTTGATTTGTCACAACCTGTCTTTGGGACCTCATAAATATTCTATCAGAATGTTCTGTCTGGTGGAAAAAAAGTTATTGATCCATTTTGTATTTAAAAGTATAAGCCAAAGCTCTCAAATCTGTCATATCCCTTTGTATGTGTAAGTATAGTGTCCCTAGGTTGTTTCAACTTTTGTCATTTTTTATTAAGCCCAAGCAGTCTCTCATTTTCTGAAACAAGAACTGTAGCTGGACTATGTTATTTAAACTTAAGGCCTTTTCTGGTGGCAGAGGAGAGTGTATGCTGAGTCTCCTTTGCTTGTGGGTATCTCCAACTTTTTACCTGTAAACTAGGACTCAGAATCTATTCTGTCCGCTTTGTAAGAGGATCCCAGTCCGATGATAAGAATAGCCAAAAAGATGAGAGATGACACATTTCTATGTTATTTCCATTTTCCCCCAAGCCTCTCTGAACATATGCATTAGAGCTGTCAATCTTTATGTGCTGCAAGTTCAGCAGATGATTGCTTTTATCTTGGGATATGCCAAGCACACAGGGCTGTTCATCTCTGTGTTCTTTTCTTGTGGACCATTTTAATAAATAACTAGAATTTTGGAGCATGCAGTGTGTGGTTCAGCTGCCTCCACCAGCTGTCTAATGAATAATGTATATATATTTGATTTACTTTCTATCTGCTGTGTTGGTGCAGTAAATTTTGAAGGCAGTGCTGATGTAGACTTAGTCCTACTTAACCATGTTCAAACTTCCAAACCTCACTACACAAGCACTGCACACTACTTTTCACTTAGCATGATTTTGACACTGCCTCTTGCATTCTTGTTACTTGGGAAAAGGGAAAAACTGGTAAGAATCTGATCTTGGGTGAAAAGAATGGAAACATGTTTATTTTGAAACTATGCCATACTTTCATACTTCGAATATTTCCTGTTATTTAGTATAATGATCTGTTGCATGTTTGGTGAGTAATATGATTTGAATATTGCCATGTCAAAAGTGTGTGATTGTTAACTTTAGTCACTAGATGGCCTTTGAGTGTGCAAAAGCTCCCTGAGTGCTATTGGAAAACTATACTTTTAGCTAGATCATTAAATTTGAAGGTTTTCACTTTAAGCCATTCCTAAACCTGTCTTTAGTAGCTTGAGCTACTAAGTGCTCATTTGTAAACTTTTGAGAAAGGAAAATGGCAAAATAGCAGCTTAATTATAAGAATTAAAATAATAAAACAAAAGAGAAACTAGACTTTTTTTTATTTTTTAAATTTAAACAGAATTTCTCTTTTCATCAGCCTTTCTTGTGTGTCCTTAAAATGGTCTTCCCCAGCTCACATTTGTGAGGAAAGTACAGGAAGGATACTTCACTGGGTAAAGCAGAGGGTCAAAAGCGGTAGAAATATTGCCCTCCCTGTTCTGAAGGAAAGACTTGATGCTGGGTGTTACATCAGAGCATGTGCTAAACACACCTGGCTGTTGGGAGCTGCCTTGTGAGTAGCTGTAATTTTTGCGCTACAGCTTAGATCTGTTCATTTATGTTTCTTACATCTGTTTCAGGGTGAATGTATACCCTTTTGCAGTGCATCACATGCTGTTACCTGTGTGGGGAGCAGCACATCATTCTTCACAGAGCAGCAGATTCACAGGTAAAGTGAGGTGCTAATCATTGTAAGATTGTAAGGTAACATTTGATCCACATTACTGCAAACAAGACTATTAATCCCAAGCTTTTATGACATAATGCACCATTCTGATTATTTTATCTCACGTTCTGCATAAGTCATCTGGTTTCTCAGAGCCTGCATTTAACTTTTCTGCTTGAAATTATGACAAAACCAGTTTTAAATGGTTATTGAGAAATGGCTGTGCTTTCAAAATACAGCACATACAGAATACAGCATAGTGCTGAACAGAGATGTCTGGGTTGAGGTGAGGTTACAGAGTCGTTAACCTTTAGTTCTGCTATACTGCCGTTATGGTGGAACTTTGAAGAAGAGAAGCAGATGTGTGCACTCTGCTGCAGGCAGACATCCTATCTGGGACTATTTGCATCAAATGGTGTAATGGAAGATTTGTGGATAAGTGATTCTGTATTGCCTTCTCTGGAATGCTGCATCTCATTTTTCTGTTTTTTAGTGAGTGAGGCTATGGATTTAATTGATTTTTGGCAACAGGGAGACCAAGACCTCTGAGATTTAAAAGATTCTGACATCTCAAAGCTCAAAAAAACTCAGTTGTAAAACACTCAATTCCATCTGGAAAATTTTATTAAGATTTTCACACTTATTATTCATCCATGACTGTCAGACATCAAGACTGCTATGATTTTGAGCAGAAGAAAGAAGGAAGTCAGAAGGCATAAAATTTTGCCTATAATTTGTTTTTCTCACTTTGTGTGTTCGCCAGTAATTTTGGAAAGATGTGTAGAGGCCATTGAACTCAACCAAAATCCTTAAAAAGTCAGATATATACTTTGTAAATATAAAGTGTAAATCTCTCTTAATAAACAGTCACTTTCACTCTCACAGAGTAGCAGCAGCACTTCCTGCTTGCAGCACTTGGGCAACAGCATCAGTGCCCAGGCATTACTCCAGAGTGAGACACTGTTCTTCCCCAAACTATGCAAGAAAGTGGTTGCCATTCAAATTATTAGCAAAGCTGAAAGTAACTAAGAGTCATCTGTCATGTAGCTGCAGAGACAAACAGGAAGAGTGGTGAACCTGGGCATGTTTTTTCTGGTAGCCTTGCACCCACCCTCTCTTCCTTTTGGCAGAACAGGAAACCATCTTCTGTTTTTCTTTTTTCTTAAGGAATTAGAAAAAAGATAAAAGTCTTAACCTGAGCTGTAGTTGAGCCTAAAAGCCCCTAATACAAGATCAGTGTTGTGAAGAGCTGCTGTGCATATATCCCGCATTCTAGGTTATATTGTGAAGCCCTTACCATGCAACTTGGAAGTCTTACAGATGTAAATCCAGGTGCAATACTGGTGATAAGGTCATTCACCATATTCCTGGTGAATTCCTGGAATCTGCAGCACAGTTAGGAAAAAGGCTTCATATATCCTGAACCCAAACATACTGTTTTTTAAACTGAACTCTCATATTTAGGCTTTTCAAATATTTCTTTGCTCAAACTTGGTTTCATATAATATTAATTAGGATGAAGTGATGGTCATACTTCTTTAAAATTAGGCTGAAATAAAAATGAAAACTTAGGAATCATAATCATGTGTCATCCAGCTTTTCTCAGTGGTTCAGATATCGAATAACTGTGGGAGCTTGCAGCACATGTAAAAAGCCATGTCATAAATGTTGTGATTCATCTAGAAGTGCAAAATTTATGAATATGAACTTATTAATAACTGTGTGGGTAATCTGGTGGCAGTCTAGAATAATCAGTGAAAATGGCCCAAAGAGAGCTATGGATGTGCTCTTTGGGTCAGACTCTTCTCTGCAGGTGACCAAAAATCCTGGATCATAATTCAGTTCTTCTCATTCTCTTCCAGGCTTTCATTAAAACCTGCCTTTGGGGAAAATCATGAATGGCATAGTCTCTTGAGGTCTCTTCCAGCCCTGGAATGTAGCATCATTCTTAATATTCATGGTTTGTATATGCACTCCTGAATTTGCTTTAAAATGAACTTGTTGCTCTTTTTCATCCCCAGATATGCTGCAATGTATGCCTAAAAGCTGGAATCTTCTATCATATCTTTGTCAAGGGTGACATAGAAATAAGTTCTTTTTTGAAAGTGAGAGTCAAAAAATTAGGAAGCTGTTGTGGGAGAGCATTCTGAAAATCTCTCTCTGATGCAGTCCTCTTTCACCAAGAGACCTCATAAAAATTTTTATAAAACTTATAATCCCATTGTACAGCTCAGTGCTTGAGTAGGCTACACTGTCAGAACACATGTAGTGTAGGCTTAAAACTTATCTTTTTATCCCAACAATTAATGAGTACATTGAATACATTGATATTTTTCTATTTTCAATGTATGTTGCTTGTGTGATTTTTTAGGTGTACTGGATAACTGTTGCCCAGTGGCTCAGGGGGCTTTTGTCGTATTTTGAAATGCACTGCTTTTTTTAATGCATGCTTTCCTTTTCTTCATTTTTTCCCTACCCTCTCTACTTGTCTGCCAACTGTAAACTCTCTTGCATTTGCATTCTTGTTTTTTCAAACTCATGAAGTGTAAATTCCATTGGAATCAGTGAATTAAAGGTATCTGCTTAACAAGATTTCCTGAACAGGGATAGGATTGAAAATCTGTTCACATATTTTGCAGAGCTGAGGCCTCTAGGATTTCTTTTACAAGACTTTAAACTCTGAATTAATTGTGTCTGTTTTCCTTGGTTATTTTTGCTTTGTTTCTTAGTAGTTTGATTGTTAATAATTCCCTGATAATATTAATTTATTTGTGGAAGATGAATACTGCATTTGGCTGTATATGTCACATAACTACCCATATATTAGCTAGGTAAGCAACTGAGTGCTAAATGGCTATGTTTTGTGCAGCTAGCCAGGCTTTCAAAAATAGTTCAGCAACCACACATGAAAACCAGAATTCTGAAAGAGCTCACATTCTGGGTGCACGTTGATCGCTAAGCTCCTGTGAAAATCTGGCCACAAACACCACAATCTGATCTCCTGTGTCTAACTGCTGCTCCAACCCACATATGCACCAAGGAAGAGGAGGACAGCCCAAATACTGGAAAAACATCGTGTTTTCAGAGGAAATTTTGCAGCAGACCTACAGTGACTTCCAGGAAGGCTCAGACTGATAAATTCTATAAGCACTTTTGAGACGTGCGATGTTGTTGAAAAGTGAAAATAAGTAATGACCCAAATCATTGTTTCTTTTTATAAAACAACTACTTTGAAATACTGTCTTTCTTATTTAGAAGTGCATTTTGAACTCAACAATTTTAAAAACTGTAGATAAACTGCTTTTATTGGATCATGTGGGTTTCCAACATAATCATCTACTGTTCTTTTTTTCTTGAAAATATTTATTTGCATCTTTTATTTTGTATAATTCTACTTCACCCCTGGCCACCAGCATTTTTCCTCTGTTGACTTCTTCCCCAATCAGCTACTGAAACAAGGTTATGCTCTATGTGGTATTTTAGATTCTGCAGGTGTTTTAAGGGTCAATGGAAAAAAGCCTCCCACGCTTTGGTGATGGGGATTTCCTCTGTAGCATTCAGGGGCTGGGCTCTGGTCTGATAGGCACAGATAACTCTTCTCCCTGGTATTGTTAGAGCTCCCTTACGCCTTCAGTGAGCTGGCAAAACTTAATGTAGTAATAGTGTAGCACATTTAGTGCATTCCAGCATGCACAGCAACACTTTATATCAATCCAGGTTTATTTCCTATATCTGACTTGTGCTTTTCTCTTTAGTATGTCTTTGGTGTTACAACAACTTCCTGATTCACTTCTGTGCCTACTGGAATCTGCCTCTTGACATTTGACAAAAGCAGTTCAGACAGTGATTATGTTTTCTTGTTCCACAGTGCAAGCCTCTGCCTCCTCAATTAAGTAAAAAATGGGGCAGTCATCATCTTTTCAAAACTTTCTACTCATTCCTCAGCTCTCCTAATCCACGGTAGAGGGCAGTGCTTACACAATTCATGTGCATTCTCACCAAGGGTTAGTTACATAGCAGTGCTTTTGAAACATCAGCTAATGCATTGCCAGAACGCTGGTAAAAGAGGTTACAACTGGTTTTTGACAGGTACAAATTGACAAGGCTGAAATGACCTGTCCAGTGCCATAGGCGTTGTGTGTGTGAGGAAGACAACAAATCTGATCAAAAGCATTTGATTGAAATGGGAAACATGCAGTTGCTAGAAAGACAAAGTTCTAAGTGTTTCAAGTCCTGCAGTTCTTGCACAAAGATATTCTCTGAAACTACCCTTTATTCATGGTTTCTCAAGCACATTGAGCAAAATGCTACTATCACATCAGTACATCTGTAGTGACTTCGCATATTTCTTCAGTGTAGTCAGTTTCCAACTGTCTATGTGCATGCATCCCTTGAAAATTCAAGTTATCAGAAACTCCACAGGCCTCAATTAGCTGGGAACAGGACTCTCTGCTGTCCTGCACCTTGCACAGTCATTTCCAAGGGCTGCTGTGGAGCTTTCTCATAAAGTATTCTTTCTTCAGAAACTGACAGCTTGTCTACCATACATGCCTGTTTAGTAGTTCTCCAGTTTGACTCGTTCAGGGGACTGTGGAGGCAAGTGTGTGTTGAAATATTCTACTTTGGCCTTTTCCAAATGAGATTTTATTGCTGCCTTGAAATGCTTTATTGTGTCTGAAAAATATTGCCCCATACTACAAAGGGGGACTGAAAATTTTGAAAGCAGAATAAAATTGTTTGAAATTGTAGAAACAAAGTTTCCCAGTCCAACATGATACAACATATTTGGGGGAGTTGCCATTTGATGTTTTTATCTTTTCAGGAACCCCAAACCCATTTTTAAGTACCCATTCCCTATTGTGCTTTGATGGCTGAGGGAGATGGGTGTGAAATGAAACCCAGAATGCTGTCGGTCCTATTCTCTCCTCTACATTAAAGCACTTTGTTTTGTCTTCACAAGTAATCTTAGATATGTTCTTTCACAACACAAAGGAGTGTATGAATTTCCTGACACAGGATCGTGCCTGAGACATTTTTACCACAGGTTGTTCTGTTTGGCAAGTAATATCAAAGAGGCAAAAAGGATGTAGAAGGGCACAAATGTGTTACATTTGGAAGAGAATTTGAGGTGGAAACCAATTGTTATACAGCTTTATATAGTGAGTGAGATTTGAGAGGCCTATTCTATAGTAGCAAAAACCAAAAGCAGTATAATGACTTCATATGGTGATTTAGTTCTATTGCATTTTTACAGGGGTGTTTATAAGGAAGAGTAAGATGTTAGGAACTCTTTGCTTGTAAGTGTTAAGGTAAGAATCTACTGGGTATCTCACTAGATAGAATTTTTCCACAAAGAGCTTGAGCTGATACCTCCATTGCTCAAGCTGAAGTGCTAGATCCAAGGTTTTCAGGAATTACAGATTATTTGGGGGAAATCTATATTTTACTCCCATACAAACAGGTGATGTGGAATTTACATGGCAAACCTGGGCATCCAATACCCTGGAGGCACTATAGACCATCGCTTCCAGCTGCTGCTTCTGAACAATATGTATCGTCTATGAGTCCTGTGTTATAGAAAATTATCTCAGAGACCTTAAGGGGTCTCAAATAGCTCTAAATATCAGTATGGAGGGCCTACTAAATTAAATCCATATTGATCTTCCTGATCATTGCCAGGAAATAAAAACCTACAAAGACATCCTAAGATGGTAAAGCTGCCCTTTAAATCCACTGTCCAGTTCTGGGCCCCTCACCAAAAGAGTACATTGAGGTGCCGCAGCATGTCTTGAGAAGGGCAATGAAGTTGGTGAAGGGTCTGGAGCACCAAGTCTTATGAGAAGCAGCTGAGGGAGCCAGGTTTGTTTAACCTGGAGAAAGGGAGGCTCAGGGGGAACCTTATCTGTCTTTACAACTACCCAAAAGCCAGGTGGGGGGTCAGTATCTTCTCCCACGTAACCAGCAACAGGACAAGAAAATATGGCTGCCCAGGGAAGTGAAGGAGTCACCACCCCTGAAGATACTTGAAACAAATGTAGATGTGGCACTTGGAGACATGGCTTAGGGTGGGCTTGACAGCCCTGAGTTAACAGTGAACTTGATGATCATAGATGTCCTTTCCAAACTTAGTGATTCTATGATTCTATGGACATAAAAAGCAGAAGAACACCAATGCAGAGGCCGCCAGAATCACTACAATTCACTTGAAAAATCTTAATGCCTGCACAGATTCAACTGTCAGCACTATATATTTGTTACTGTTGACTAAGAGCTGCTAGGATGATAACAAGGAAGTGTATGAACAAGAAAGATGTCATGGTTACAGAAAGAAAGCTTGATGACGGCAGCACAACCACAGAGGAGTTTTGTGTGTTGCCCAGTGGTAGGCTGGCACTTAGTTGTTTTCTTCAGCAGCAGCAATAGGTTAGCAGCTCATCAGAGAAAGTGCACAAGAGCTAGATGGCATGATCCAAAAAAACAAAAGCACAAAGGGGTACTTTTTTAACCTCAGTTTCTTCTGCTTTATCACCTACATAACCGCAGTACAGTTTTGCATCTTCTTTGCAGGTTCCCAAGAGAGCAGCTGCTTTGCTGTAGTGTAACCTTGCTTACTTTCCTGGTACCTTTATCTTCTCTCTGTTCAGCTCTCTTCTTTTACAGATCCACATTCATCCCACATATTATGAATGTACCAGCTTCTGTCAATTGTTTCTACCAGACAGTCTAGAACAAGTCTTCACCTTGGGTCATTTTTCAGGTTGACTTTTGGGTCACGTTTGCCCATTTATGATGCTTTAATCTTTTCTTCTACTTTTGCAAGTTTCAAAGGTGAGAAGATTTTATCAATCAGATTCCTCACAGTTATATAGTTATAATTATATAATTATAATTATAGTAATATAACTGCATAATAATACAGTTAATATATTAATATAGAAATATTAGTGTATATAAAATATAAAAAGTATTTTATAGAATATTAAAGTACACAGTTAATATAATATGTAAAATTATGATAATATAACAGTATAATTATTATGTGATTTAACTTCAAATAGGCTCATAAAATGCTGGAAGCTACTAAAGGACTTCTTGTAGTCATCTACTTCTCTTTGTGACCCTCATACACTTCCAAGGAAATCACTGGAATTTCATGACATGTGGCAGACATATGTAGCCCATTACCAGAGTAATAAAACTGGGTTCACAGTTTGACTGATTCCTTCAGAGTGGTACATATTCCTTCAGATACATTTTCAGTTTTGGATGAATTTGTGTGCTTACAGTTACAACAACCCAATATCCATTGTGTCCTTTGGTGGGATCCCGATATACAGAAAAAATTTTGTACTGTCACGTAATGTGCACTTAACCTAACAGTTGTCTACTTTGACATGAAAAAGCAAATTTGAATGCAACCCATTCTGGCCAATTCTGAAAACATGTCCTACTACTGTAAAAGGTTTTCAAGCCACTTGTTGCCCCTGCACAGCTGCTGTCAAGACAGAGAGCAAATTTGTTCCTTGCCCAGCCAACTACTCAGTGATTCTCTATAGGCAACAGCTTCCCAAGTGCTACACAACCTCTGTACTGATTCTACAAAGCCATCCTCTCTGGAGAATCATAGACTGGAGCATGGCACAGGGAGTGTAGCAGTATATGAAGATATGGGCTAGTGCAAGGTTACTCCAAACAGAAATAGATAATTAGGTGGTCCTTCTGCTAATTATGGGTGCAAGGACTACAACAGATACCACCAATGCTCTCATGCCAAATACAGAGTCCTATGTTATAACTCTGGTAGGTAGATACAGTTTTTTGTCGTTACCTCTGCTCTTCTTGTGAGGAAGGTCAGAGTCAAGTTTCCCGCTACAAAAGTCAGAGATACACAAAGTCTGATAAACTGTATCTCTCATATGTGTCCATTTGTGCATCCCCTGCTGAGCTTAGTTGTAGAGAAGGAGCTCATCAGCTGCATGATACTAGTAATACATGCATGATACTAGTAACTCTATGCACACTTAATAGTTAAAGAAATTGTTTGTTTTACACAGAGTTCAGGGAAGATGAAGAATACTTGAGAAATTACTAGAAAGGAAGCACTGCTATCAGTGCTATATGGTGTGAAGACCCACAAATGACTAACAGAGGTGAGGTGTATAATCCCAAATATTTAGTTGAGTCAGCAGATGAAACAGCTTGTTGTAAGCCATTACTTCCATGGGTATGGGCAGTCTGGATGTATATGCGTATGTGTGTCCTATGTTTAATTGTATAGTCCAACCATGTCCTACTTTGAGATGTCAAAACAGAACAATATCAATTATACTCTCTGAAAAACTTCGAGTTGCAAAAAAAGGTACTATATTGAGGCTTTATATTGTTTTATTTCTAATACTAATGGATTATCTGAATTCATATTACCTATTTTTTCTTTAATTTTGTGCATCTCTGCTTCATCTTGCAACAACTGTTATCAAAATTTTCTTTGTACTGCTTCAGATAAGTAGAGTTTTTTTACTCCACATCTTTAAGGGCCTCTGCTTTTCATTTTCACATTAAAACACCATCAGAATTAACAAAAGGCTTTCATTTTCCAAGATTCGGTGCATACTGTCTCAGTTCAGTGGTTCGCTCACACTAGAATTTAAGTTGGTGTCTAAGCAGTGTTGTTACTACTACATCTTAATAAATTCTTAAGGGAAATTTAGAGAACCTTAGAATAATTTGGGAAATCATTTAAGTTTTAGCCCATGAGAAATCACACCTGTTGGCTTGAAATCTGTTATGTAAATTTCATATTTGAAGCTGGAAACTAAATATGAGCTAAATCTGTATCACATTTTTAAAGAATATGTCCTTGTTTTTTGTGGTCTATGCAAACTCTGTGATTTCATTTCTTCTTTGTGATTAAATGTTGCTTCTAATCATTAATATTATACAGATACTAAACCTAAACAGATTGAAGAAAAAAGAATTATCTAAAGAGCTCACCTTTATAATGTCTAACCAGAGATTTGAGCCCAGATCATCAGGAAGATCATCATAAGGTTGTTTCCCTGACTTTAAAGAAGCTATGAAAGTTTATATATTCTAAGCACTTCTCGTTTTATTATTAAGAGATTTTACCCCATCCATCTTTGATAAACCTTATCCATTTTAGAACTTTATATATCTATAAGTCATATGTCAAGCCTATAGTCATTTAATTTATCCTTTCTCTATCCCATCCCCCTTTTAACTATTTCCTTCAGCACTCCAAATATTCCTGGATATTCTGGCAGGGTTCATTGGTCAGCAACTCACCCAGCAAATTCTAATCTTCCATCAACAGCCCCATCAGTAATTGCAGGAATGCATGGATAGGTATGAGGTATATTTTTCAGCTTGTTCAGAAAAATTACTGGGAAAATCATAATTGCATTTATTTAGTTAAAGAACAATTAAATGTTACACATTATATTCTATTGACTTTAAAATACAGAACAGTTAGGGTTGGATCCCAGTACATTATTGTCATGATAATCTGAAGTCCTTTTGAGGTTTTAGAATTTTTCTGGAGCATTGTATGTTATGTGTTGGGAAGATAACTTTTTTTTTTTAATAAATGTCTTTGTTTTTTTTCAAAAATGTCTTTTTTCTTTTTTTAATTAATGTCTTTGTTTTTTTCAAAGAGGCCCATGAATGCAAAAGTTATCAATTCCCAAAAGAAAACTGCATGGAGTTTCTCAGTTGGTCCTGGCAGACTTAAGAAACAGGTATTTGCTATGAAAAAATGGTTGTTAAAAATGGGTGGGTTCACTTAAAAGGTAGTGAGAAGCAAAGTCATACCTTGCTACCACACTGACATAGCCTGGGACCCTGTGATTGTGAAATCATCACAGCTCCCCATCACTATCGTGGCTGCCCCATTAAGTGAATTAATAATCTTTATCCTCACTTGCTCTTCCATAAAAGGCTGGTTAAACCTGTGGGCTAATATAAGTATTTAGATGTCTAACTTGTTGATTTCAAAAGATCTGGACACTTCAAAATTGCTGAAAAATCCTTTTCCTTTTGTTAGCATGAAAGGTTTCAGATGCTGGCAAAGAACTAGCTTAGCCTTTCTCCCTAATAGCTTAGTAACTATTTGTTTCTCCTCTGTCCTTTATGATTTTGTGCTTTAGATTCTGCTTTCTTGTTATCTGTAGTGATCTAGGATGTGGTGACACTTTTCCAAGTTTACGTGTTTTCCTGAGAAATTGATCTTCTAATTAAACTTTTAATTTGCCTTAGGATTCTGTTCACAGCAGAATCAGCACATCACACTTTTTTTCAGCACTGTCAGTGAAAAGTATCCAGAAAAGGCTCGGGGAGATTTACAGAACTGCGTGGCTTTTAAAGAGTTCACCTTGTCAAGAGTTTCACCATTTTGATGAATTACCTAACTTACTTTTCTGCTGCTCCCCATCCAGTCACCTCTGCTCTTTTTCTCTTGTGGTTATACTTGGAAAATAGGCAGTCACCTGTAGTTGCAGGCTGCTGTTGGCAGGGAATGGAAAGATGCAACAAAGTCCTGAGTTTCCATAATATGATAAAGCTGAACTCAAAGCAGTCTCAGGCAACTCTAAATGGCTTTTAAATGTCACAAACAAATAAAAAAGGCAAATCCATCTTAGCAAAGATCATTTAGAGACTTCATTAAGGTACCAGAATTCAAGAGCGAAAATGACAGGCACCACTGTGATCTGAAGAAAATACATCAGTTACTTCCTTTTACTTTACACAGATGTTACTGTGGGTGTAGGTCACAGTGGAAGAATTTCCTTCATTTTTAATGTATAGCAAGAGCAGGGTTCTCATTCTGTGCTAATGGATACTTTCCAGAATCAGGACAGAATCTCCTGACCTTTTTGAAGTAGGTTGTGTAGGAATAAACTAGAGAGCATAATCACATCCAGAGATTGCAGAGCAGGTTTTGCCACCCTTAGCCTGAGCAAATGTACCTATATGGTACATTTCCCTAAGAAGATATTATCCCTGATAGCAAAATTGTAATAGGTGTATGGTCCTACTTGTGGAGTAGGACCATAGTCCTTAGTGTTTACTGAGCTAAGATAGAACATTCTAGTCCTTTATGAAACTGCTACATAGAGCTATGATGGATGCTGAGAATCTCCCCTCAACATTAGTTACTGATGCCCATAAAAGAGACATGCTTAACATTTGATTCCTTCCCTTTATAAAATAAATTATAAGAATTCCTGCTGATTTCAGGGATCACAGGTCAAGCTAGACTGTAGTGAAGTGAAGAGAGATTATTCCCATAATTTGAAGTGAGACAATTTGCTCCCATGTACTTTTGATCTAGGATGTGATCTCATCCTTATCATTTTTAAAAAGGTGGTCCCTTTCTTTATCTATTTGCTCATTCTCAAGCAATGATTTTAATAATTTCTCAGAAAGTATCAAGTGATTGCGTGTGGTGGATGTTTTATAACTGCTGTCTACAACATATGGTCAGTGTCCTGAAGACAACTATAGGTATAAATGGAGTCTCTTGTGTACTGCTAACCTGGTCTAATAAATATTCCTGTCAAAAGTATCAGCAATATCAGACAGACCAGGCAGCATGCAACCATTTCTGCATGGAGTTTCTGTTGCACAGTGCTCCTACAGGATGTGCAGCAAAATCCTGTACACCAGTGTCAAGCATTCTGAAGTCAACAGGATTGTATAGGATATGAAACAGTAGAAATATGGTTTTCTCATCTTTGAACATGTGTAGTGTTTTTATATGTCAAACGTTATTGATATATTTTTAATCTATTTTTATTTCCAGGTAATCCCAAGGTGAAGACAGAAAATTATGTTTTAAAGTCCCCTTAGTGCAATTAAATTCTGGCAGATTTGTTTAGCTTTTGCATAGGAAGGAATGCTTTAGGTGTTGTTTTTTCTTGTGTCCATTGCTACCTGGAAAATACAAATCCAATTGCATCTCAGGTTGCACAGAAATCCATTGGTTTCACCATAATTAATCTAAGATAGTATTGGATTTTGTTTGATTATTAAGATAATAACTTTCTTGATTATTGAGAGGATTGAGAAGCAGCTTTAAGCAAGTTGCTTTGAATATTTCAAAAGTTATCTCTAGGTCAAAACCATGGGTTTTTATGTGGAGAGTGAGTTAACATAAATAATGTCTGTGGTCAGTTCTGTGTCAGCCATGAGAACTGGGCATCTAAAGCAGATGTGACAGTGCCAGCAAAGTATTTTTAGAAGGCTTGAAAGCCAAATATCCAGCATGACCTTCAGGCATCACATGTGCTTGAGGGCATTTGGCATGGTCATGGCAGGTCTGCACATGTATTGTGCACATTAGTTGTAAAACAGCTGTATGTGTGAGTGTCTCTGTCTCTGTGTGTCTCTTGTCTGTGTGTCTGTGTTCAAGAAAGGCTGGAGAAGCTCTTCAGGAAGATTTACCACTACTGATCTTTAGGGGGCTGATTCTAACACTATGGAATATTGCTAATTATTAATATTCTCTGTGGCCAATGGGCATAAGCGTTTGTGAAGAAAGCAGTGAGAGGGGGAAAAGAAAATATTTAGGAATATGAGAACATGTTTTAAAATTCCATTTTGCCCTGTCTTTATGTGACTGCAGATACATTGCAAAACATGGAAGTTGACTCAGTAGAAGCACCTAGGACTTTTTAGAGAATGCCAGTCCTTTTTACCTAGATAAAAACTGAGAGCCTCAGTGTCTGACAGTGAGGAGGAAGGAAATGTATGAAGATGTGCAGACACTTTAAATACAGAACGAAAATAAAGTAATACAGAAGTGGGTGTCTGTGGTAGCCCTTATTGCATTATTCTCATATTTATGACTTACAAACATTGACAGTTAAAACCATACTAAGAACAAGAAAAGACATAATTCAAAGTCTTGAAACTTGTCATCTGTACTAAATTGCCTCGTTAAGTAAGGTTGAAAATGATGCTGTAGCTGTTCCATACATTGACATGAACATTTTGTGTATGCACAGAGACACAAAAATGTGGACACACATATGTGAATGTATTATTAACTATGAAATCATTACAGGGCAGAAGACCTTCTCAAGCTGTTCTGAGTGTGCCTTGCAAAGATGGTTAAATGTCACAGAATGTGATTTTAAACTTTAACTGGCTTTGTGTGTGTAGTGAATAAAAGGAGCCAAGTTATGTTCCCTGGTTTGGAAGCTAAGAATGTATGCTTTTACACCCATGCTTAAATTCTTTTATACTTAATCTGAATAGGGAAAATATAAACATGGGAGATGGAGGACCTCTACTTAAGCATTTGTCGCATTTGTCTTGGTACTATTTATTTTCTTATGTTGGTGTAGACAACGTGAGGAAGGAGCACACCCGAGAAAGAGAAGATCAAATGCAAATTTGTCAGTCAGGAAGTTCTACTGAGGTCCAGGGGCCAAAATAGTGCAAATGCTTATTCTGATTCAGACAGCCTTGCAGATTGCTCAGAATTTTCTGTCCTGATGTCTGTGCTATCATCTGAATAATCTATATTCCTTCTCTATTGGCTCTGAGGCTTGTTTTTCTCCAGTACAGGCTTCTCCAGGCTTTTAGGTAGAAAGGTGTGTAAAAACGTTTGTAAGAAGTAGCTTTTTTGCAGCCACTTAAGGGCTTTCAGTGAAAGATTACAACGTGCACCAATGGTGAGAGACCCTTTCAAGAGTAGATTGAAGACTTCTTAGAAATACTGAAAGGTAGGGAGAATAAACCACAGAGCCAAAAGGCACAAAATCTGCAGAAGGTGCTAACATCCCTTAACAAAGGGATTAGATACTCAGCAACAATAATGGGAACTAAGTATCCAGATCCCTGACATTGCTGTGCCAATCTCAGTCACAGAGGATATCCAACCCCTTAGGGAATGTGAGATGACAGCTAAGATACTAGCATATAACATTTCTCCCTAATAAGATTGTAGAAAGTTGTTTATCCAGAAGTGGGGCAGAAGGATACCAGTTCTTGAAATATCCAGCTTACACAGAAACTTTTACACTTCCAGCTTTCTGTAATTTCCTTGTGCAAAAATCACCAATCCCAGATTTTTAAAAGAGTTGGTTCCATCTAATTACTTTCTCCATATGCCTTAAATGTATACCTAACATGTACATGTGCAAAATTATAGCATATGTTGAAGTGGAGGAAGGTTGCAACCTGCTTTTGTCTTTTGTTCTTCTCCATTTGGAGCTACACATATATACAAGCCAGTGAATATTTTAGATGAAAATATAAAATATAGCCTCTTTTGCAAATTTGGCTTATTATGTCCTATCAAATTATAATGTACCATTTAAAAATATTTGCAGATTTGTTACTGGTTACTAAGGCTGTGTTGTTCTAGGCTTGAGAAGGATTCCCATTAAATCTTTCAGATCCCCAGTTGTGCAGTGCAGAGTGATGTGACATTAGGTAAAAATGCAGGAATTCTCTGTGCAATGCAAGTGCAGTATCACTGCTGTACCTCGAACAGAAACTTAAATTCCATTCAAACTAGCTGATGAAAACAGATTATATTTTAAACTAGCACTGGGCTGAGAACATTGACTGCAAAGATAGATGCCATTGCTTGAGTAAATTCAGATTGGTTGCTTTATGTATAAAAACATTTTAGGCATGGAATAATTATTGCACAATAATCTATGAATATGGGAACTATATTTAAAATGGGTGGGTTCTCAGTTGGATAACTCAGCCTAGTTTCATCTGATTTTATGGATTAAGAGCCAAAACCTCTGGCTCTAATGAGGGGAAGTTGTGTCTTAGAAATCCTCTAGAGAAATCCAAATTGTAAAAAAAAAAAAAAGAAAAGAAAAAAAGTAAGGATGTTTTACACTTCATATTGATAGGTCAAGGCGAGGACATTTACAAAGAAAAAAAACCCCAAAACTACACAGTGAGGAGGAAAAGTATTTTTAAAGTTAGTTTCTAGTTGCTTTCAGTTTCTCTGAACATTTCAGTAAAAAATAAAAATCTCTAGGTCTTAAAGACCAAGTGCAAGGGAAATGCTTGTATCTAAACTATAAAAAATCCCTCATAAAATAAAATAACTAAAACAACAATAATCATGTTTTCAAATATTGCTTTCACATTAAGAAGTACTTATGATTATAAAAACATCTATTTTTTCCCTAAAATTAAAATATAGTATTCCCTGAAATCTCAAGGAGGGAAAACTTTCATACAGAAAAAATAACAAGAGTAGTAATTAAAAAAGAAGTATGTGACACACTTAATATAAGATCTAGCCCAATTCTACTGGATGAAATGGCATTGCTCTTGATAGTAAAGACAGAAGAGGATTCTTGCCATCATGTCCATCCTGTGACTAGTACTACTTCACTTATTCTGAACTCTTCTGGATTCATGAGATTCATGGTATCATAATCTGGTTATTGCTGTTTTATGATTTTATGACACTTCCACAGTACCCTAAAGAGAATTAACCCACACATCTTCCCCTGCCCCAAATATCCTTTCACTTGATGCTGTATCATATGATATAAAGTAAAAAAGAAAACTTATGAAAGACAGTTTTTATTAATTAATCTCTTTTCCGTAAAGTGGAAACCAGTGAACAAATGCTTTAGTTCAGGGGCAACTTTTGCTTTCCAGCTGTTAAATGCCTTGCTGATGGTGTTAAACTGGATGTGGGGTTCATAAAGCAGTCAAATTTCAAGTCACTAGAAATGATTTTTGGAACTGTTCCTTTGAGAACAGATCCAAAAATCGACAGCTAGGTGAACAGGAACAGAGTTGGCTTCCGGTGTGTAGTAAAACCACTGAAAAACAATGCTGCTGTGAGAGAAATGGTTTCCTGGGTAGAATTTAGCTGGTTTTCCTCCTACAGTCATCTAAAGACTTCTGAAAGTATAGTCTTCTAAAGCAGAGGATTTACACCATGCACAAGTCACTGCATTTACATCTTGTTTCACAGAATTTCTCTTCAGAACCAGCAGGCTTTGGAAGTTAACTTGAAATAGTTTTGTGTAAAGTAGTTGTTAGTATATTGACCATGCTTTTAATATGATGTCTTCGATGTGCACAGTAAATAATAATGTCTTAAACTATTCTATTTCTTTCTAAATATCTCTAAATAATATCTATATA
This sequence comes from Molothrus ater, assembly GCF_012460135.2. Classification (NCBI taxonomy): domain Eukaryota; kingdom Metazoa; phylum Chordata; class Aves; order Passeriformes; family Icteridae; genus Molothrus; species Molothrus ater. The sequence goes on from NC_050478.2 coordinate 83,600,900, forward strand.
TATTTTGTATGCATAGCTACTAAACCCTTTCAAATATATTTATGCATTATGCTGAGTGGATTGATCATAAAGAAGCATTTTGATATGGGAAAATAGGTACAATAGAGCAATTATCATAACTCTAGCTAAAGTTCATATTTTTAGACTAGATTCTTTTTCCTCTTGCTCGTTTCAGAAATACACATTTTAAAAAATTGGTTTCCTTTGGTTTGTTTGTTATTTTATTCCTAATGCTTCTCATCTGCCATCTAGTAAAGGTCATAGAAATATTAATGTACTTCCAAATCAAGAGGACCAAAAAGCTTTGCTTTCAACATAGCTTAAAGTATGGGGATGCAAATTGCAAAAAATCAGTGGCCTGTATCTTCTCACAGAATTATTTAGTAATGAATATACCAAGTGAAAGAGAAATGTCTGTTGGGTAAACACTACACATAAACAACTTCATGGTAGGAAAATTATATAAGAGGCAGTGGTGATCTTAGCCTGAAATCTTGAAAATGACTGGAGAAAATAAGGTGCTTATAGAGAAGTCAGAAACCAAAAGCATTTAATAACTGGAAACTTTGGTTTGTTTTACTGTAGATGGAAGCTTCTCTTATTTGATAAAGTGCAATTAAAACCAGAAAAACATCATGAAAAAGAAGAGAATTTGTGTTGCTCTCAGAAACTGAGAGACTACGATTTACTTGGCAAAGTCTGGCAAAGCAGAGGAGAAAAAAAGTTTAATTGGTGTATTCCTCTTCATCAGTGGCTAAAATCTCTTTGTTTTGGGTCTCAGCATCTGTTAGCCCTTGCTGTCTTTTCTGCCACTTCAGCCATGTGGGGTTTAAGAGGCCTGACTTATACTTCAGAACAGGACTCTATGTTTTCCCCAATTTGCAGGAATGCAAAGCAGCCCTGCAAAGCATTTATTGAGCCATCCCAAAGGAGGTTGCTCCCAAAACACTGACCTAAGTGCTGAGGCAGGATGGCTGCTTATCACCTCCTGCATGCGCAGTTGCACTTAAAACATGTAACTGCTGCCTTTGCAGTAAGGATTGAGGACACCCCTTCTCATGCAAATACCAGTGTGTGACATTTAATGGTGGTAAGTCAAGACTGTGCCTCACATCTTCTCTGAAAAACACCAGCTCTGAGAGCAGGCTTAGAAAATAGTCTGTAAAGGCTAAGAAGGGAAATAGGCGCCCAAACCATCCCTCATTTACAAAATGTGACTTTCATTAGGGGCTTCTCAGAGGAATAGGAAGCCAGCTTAAGTGTAATTGCTTACGGAACCAGACAAAACCATTGCAACTGCTCTGTGCTCATTACTTGGTCTAGAAATGAGCATCTCTAGTAAGTTTATCACATATAGGCCCTAAAAGTCGAAGGCCTTCAGGCATCCATGTTCTACTGACCAGTAGTTTTGTTTGCCTGCAAGAGCTACTTTGGAGCATCACTAATTCAGCACTGAAGTGTCATAAGAGATGCTCTTTCTGCTTGTACTGCAAGCCTCTGGCAGTATCTGTCTTATACATAGACAATTTGCAGCCATTAAAAAGACAATAATCAGTTTCCGTTTTTAGATAAAAGTCATTGTATGGCCTCTTGTTGTCATCCTGTATGAAACAAATTTGTATATGTAAATTACATGTACGCTTATTATCTTAGGATTTTGTCATGAGCTCCAACATTCTCAGAATTTGTATAAATTATGAATGTCTGTCAGCTCATCGCTGGCTCTCAGTTTTAGAACAGCATACACCTTGCTGAATCCTGTAGTGTATCAATCCTTCTCATTGATATTTATGACCTCTAAAAACCCCATAGAACACTCACTCTACATCACCTAGGCTAGTTAACTGTTTTGTTGCTAGTATGAAATCTAACATTCAAATATTGCAGTTATTCAATAAGGTAAGAATACGTTTATTAAATCCATGAATTTCCTTCAAGAACCCTTGAGTGTTCAGAGAGTCCACTTCTTTTAGGTTAAAAAATCATTATTAGACTTTCTCAAAAACTGTACCAAGTTTCTTACAGGACCTTTTTATTTTTGAAGAAAGAATGTCCAGAGTATTCTGCATGAAGTAAAGATAAAGCTCTCTACTGAAAAAAATTTGTTACAGCTTTCTGTCATGTTCAGTTCACCAGGTGACAGCCAACAAATTCAGGATAAAAAGACTACCTAAGATCAGAAAGAAGCCCTGTCCAGTTAACCAGATGCAGACCTAATTTCCAATTTACCTACATCATGCTCCCAGTCCTCTTAATTTTCATTTGCTACACACAGTCCTTTCGTATGGGATAAGAGAGACTTGCTTTGTAAAAAAGTAAGAAAATCAAGGAGGAAAAGAGATAGACAAGACCTAAGTGCTCCTATTATTTTTTTAATTGAAATTAAAATGTGAGCTAGTTTATTTTCCTGCAGGCTCCAAGTTGCTCTTGCTATTTCTCTGTCTAATTCTAGCCCTAACCTGAAGAGCTATTACTGTGAAATCTCATAGAACTTCCTAGGCTCATTTACATTTTTTTTTCTGACAGCCTTGCATGGAACAATTAAATAATTTGGGTAGGCAGTCACCCCAATCAAAATATTTTCCAGTTAATTAACAGATCAGATATCAGTGAAAAAAAGCATATAATTGTATTAGCCACCATCAGTTTGAAAGAGTAACTAAGCTAGTATGTACACATCTCAAATAATGACACAGGCAGCAGGCTGTAGATCAAATTAATTTACATTTAAAATAATTAAAGAATAAAGGAGGAATGATTGAAATTACTGAAGATTTTGTAGAAGGCAAGCCACAACACAAATGCAAGTGATTAAAAAGAAAAGCTTTAATGACAGTGTCCAATGGCTTCAATGCTATGTAAATCAGGCTGCAGCTTTCCAATGGCTAAAAATTCAGTGCATGGAAGACAATATAAGCCTAAACCAGAAGCAGATTGGATTTAATTATTCAAATGAAAAACTGAAGTTAATTCTCCTCCCCACAATATACATCAAGCTGTACAACTGCCAGTACCTCCTGAAGCTGCCCCTTTTACCTGAAAGTTGCCTAAACACTGAGGATGTGACCATACTGGTGAATTAAAATACATCTGGTGATGTATTAAAATACATAAATACATACAATACTGGTGAATTAAAAGCCATTTGATGGCACTTGGGTCAAGGAATAGCCAATATCCATACTGTTGACAAGACTCCAAAACAAAGGCCCCACAGATAAGAAGAAGTGATAGTTTCTGTGTATTTTGAAATTTAGGTCTGAGAAATTTTTGGCTATGTGAAGAAGAATGGTGTTCAGCGTGGAGCAAAAATATGCTGAACACCGGACTAAAAATCTAATAGTATAGCTAGTCCTGCTGTATAGCTAGGAACAGTCTCCAGTAGTTTAATTAGCTCATATAGACAAAATGGCAGAAATTTTATTCAGAGCTTGCATAGTTACCTGATAATGTACATACATAAGCCAGATGGAGTTCCAGAAATGAACAGCAATAAAAAAACTGTTTCTCCAAGCAGCCTGTCCCCTGAGAATTAGGATATATCCTTGTGAAGAAGAAATATGGATAGAACTCACAACTATGATGGGAATAAGATGGCCATAAGCCCCAGAGAACAATCATGGCATCATAAAAAAAATTGTTTTCAAGAGGCGCGTGTGTATAAACTCCAAATTCACAATGAGACCAGTGGTAAAGACAAAGCATTTTGCTCAGGGCCTTGCCCAGCTGGATTATGAAAATTCTCCAAGAATGGTGACTCCATAATCTATCTTAGAAAAACCTCTTTTAGATGTTTTTTTTCTGTTAAAATGCTATAGTAGTATAAATAATAGGGTGTTATACAAACATGGTATATCTTCTAATGCACATATTTGTGTGTGTGTATTTATGTATAGATATGAACATGTGTATCTCCCACTGTCTAGGTTAAAGTGGCTACACACCAAGTGCTTCAAACAGCCCAGCTTCAGGTTTTAACCTTCACCTGCCATTTGTGCCTCTCTTTAGGCACCCTTCCCCACATTCCTTTTGTTTAAATTAGGGATTTGGCTTTCCTATGAGATGAGATTACGTCAAAATTTGACCTTCCACTACCTTCAAGGCACTTGGGTTCTTTTTCTCTTTTGGTCCCAAGTGACTTCTCATTATAAGAGAATTTACTTATATACTGATTTTTGCACTGGTCTGAGAGCAATATAGTACTTTACAACCCTAAACCTTTCTTAGAGGCAGTTCTGTAGCATGGATAAGGTTTTTTTCTAGCACAGACACGGTGTCAGTTGACTTGCAACAACTAACCTGCCTCCATATAACACTTCCTGGCAGAGTGCTATGAATTTCCTTTATATCAGCTACTCCTCACTCTAATTTACCTTTCAAGTGGGCTAATGAAATGCATTACTACAGTCTGTCAGTCTTTAAAAATAAAAACCCAACCCACTACCCCAATTCTGCAGCACAGAATAGGAAAGAAAAAGAATCTAATATGACAGAGACAGGTTCCTATCATATTTGTAAAACTTTCCTAGGAAGGAAATCCTGTCAATTTTCAAAAGTTCCTCATCTATCCAGACATTTCATTTAGACCTGTGTTTTTGTGTATAATAAATTGCTTCTAGTTGGCTGAAAATCATTTTTAGCTCTTATCTCTGTGATCGGTTACCCCTGCTGTTCTTTAATGGCCTTCACCTCATTATGCAACTAGTCATTAAAAGCTTAGTATCCTGTACAATGGTAGCTTATGTAAAGTGATCTATGAGAGCTTTATATAGGCTTACCAGCCGCAGCCTTAATTTTACTCATTCGTCTTAATTTTTTGTAATCATTTTTTGTAAAAAGGGTATAATGTCAGGCATGCTTCCCTGCGACTGACAGATCCAATCTAGCAGATAATTACCATAAGGAAATTGATGTTTTAGTGTGCAGGGGAGAATTTAATTTACTCAGACATCCTACAGTACAATGCATTCCAAAAGATATGAGGATTTAAGTTTTTAAGAAATTAAATTTCACTATTTAACATGATTACTTATGTTGAACATCATTAACTAGCTTTTTTTTAACTGTTTGATATAATTACAAGAGCAGTTATGTGGTCTAAAATCCAAAGTCGTCTTTAAATAAGGGTTAAGGATCCATGAAGTACAGAAAAGAAGGTTGCATTCTTTCTCTCTCCCCTCTCCAACACCAGCCTTCCAGCAGCAGCATTAAAAAATCTATAGAGATTAACTGAGCCAATGTATGAACTATAGAGCTTTTTCCAATGATGTTTTAATAGATACTTTATTATCAGCCCATTCCACCTCAACTCCAGCAGTCAGGAAGCTCTTCAGTTCTATTCACAAATACAAATTGCTTATAATGTTTCAAAATGATAGAAACCATGAAAGAGTTGTGGATACCCCAATTAAACAAGGTGATTAATTTATATTTAATTTGAGGTGTTTGATTACTTTAATTGAAACTCGTGTGGTTTAGAATTAGATTAATTTAATTAATCTCTATTAAACTGTTTGGTCTTCATAAGAAATAATTATTTCTAACATACAGCATGTGTACCTTGCAAGCAGAACACACAAGGCACAACCTGGAAGGCCCAAATGCTTGAGTCTTTCAAAAAATAATTACTTTAAGCTTGAAAATCCTTCTCATATGAAGTCCAGAATCTTTGCTTGTTCACTAAACTTCCATATTAGTAATACTTCAACCAGAGAATTCGAGCAATGGAATTTTATAAGCCTGCTCTTTTTTCTTGTTTGTTAAAAGTTTTGCTAAATATTTTAAGACAACTTTTCTGTGTTTCATTTTGTCATGAGGTTGTACAGACAGAGAACAAAAAATACAAAACTGTCAAGAGTGTGTGACAAATATTTGTAAGATGCCAGATCTGCTGATAGAATTTGAATAGCATAACTGTTGTACAAACAGAGCTAATGCTGATTTAAAATATTCTCTTATGATACTCTTTTCATTCTGGGTTAAAGTGCCCTCTCCAAAGATAGGAAGCTCCTATTATATGATATTCTAGGAATTACACTGGTCAGAACCTTGACTGACACCCTACTAGGGGCACAGTCAGGACATAGGATCATTCCTTCCTCCTGAAACTGGAGAAAACTCTTGGGCTCCTAACCACCCTTGGTCTGATGGCATGGTACAGAGAACTTCTGCTCAGATAGCATTTTTTCTTATTCTTTGTTATTTAAATAAAAGACACTACAGCCAAAGAAAGATTTTTTTTTAGTATGGATAGACTAAGACCAATTGTTGGCGCTTCAGATAATCTACTTGAAAATAAATTCTGTCTGTCTTTTCCTGAAACAGCTTTGTCAAAGGCATGCTTTTTGTATTTGCAGAAGAGAAGCTAAGAAACTGCAAATAGAAGGAAGGAATTATATGACTCAGTATTATTTCTAAAATTAAATGTAAAACTGTGCCATTTTTAGTTATAACCAGAGATACGCGATGTAAAATGGAAAGAGCATAATGTCAGTAATGACATCAGTCCTAACTTCAAATTAGTTGTTTTTAGACAGAATTGTGCTCATAAGAGTGCTCCAGAATGCAGAGAAGAGCCAGACAATAACACCGGAAGCACAGCGGGTATGATGACTCTGAAGAGATTGCATGTCACTGAAGTCAACATCTCTCCAGGTCATGGCTTACCTGAGGGTGACAGCAAGGAAGCAAGAGGGAGCAGCAATGGCTTATAGCAGACATTGCCTGCTGGCATGCTGTCTTGAGCAATTTCTTTTCCAAGAGATTAGATGCACTTACAACCTAAAATATTGTCTCAGTTTTTAACCATGATCAAGCTTCTGCTAGCAAAATCCTTCTACAGAATTTCTTAGAAAATTAAAACAGAAAAACAATATTTTAAAAGGAATTATTTCCTTTTCTGAAGCTTGCCAAAAATTCACCAGCTTGTATAAAAATTCCTTCCACTGAGAAAAGAAAGAAAAGATATTGCCTGGTAGATATTTGCCTGAGCTTGGCTTCCCTGTGATTAAGGTGGGGCCTTGGCGTCTGAGGAGATAAGCAGCTGGGGAAGCTACATTTATCATCTGTGCCAACACAAGGCCTTCCTCTCAGAGGTGTTTGCAGTCTTTAAGAAATCACAGCCCTAAAACTTTCAAAATAAGTAGAGGAAAAATTATAAAAATCAATGGGCCCTCAGTCAGTGACCCTGACAGTACTTTCTGAACCATTGCCTACCTTAAGCAGTCTAGACAGGAACTCGACTGGTGCATGACAGACACATCCCAGCTGTGCCTGTGCCCAGTACTGCATCTCCTCCCCTCAAAAAACCTGATTTGCAGAAGCTACTTTGCAAACTTGCATATACAGTATCTGTATGGACAACAGTGCACACACAGTCGTGCACAATTTTATTTTATGTATGTATAAACATGTATATAAAAGGATACATAGTGTCAAAAGTATATACTTTGTACACTACAGATATACAAAAGCCTATAAAGCCACATTTCATCTGTTTACTGTATTATGCAGATGCATGGTGCTGTCACGTCCAACCCAGTGGTCTTTGAGCATAGGCAATATTCTGCTCTTTCACAAGACTTTTTTTATAATTATTTTTTACACCATCCCCAGAGCTGTGAAAAGGCAGCGAAATTTTTTTTATTCTATTTTGGAGTGAGGTTTGTTTGGGTTTTTTTACACAGAGAATTGTGTCTGCCTTTTCTCTTGTTCTCAGAAGACAGTTTTACCTCATAATTCCAAAAAAAATGTTACTTCATGTAGAGGTCAGGCATGGAAATTTTTACCCTGCAGGGTAAAATTTGCACGAGCTGTTTAGGTGGGCGACTGAGAAAAGTGGGTTAGAGTGGAAATTATTGCACAACATTGACAGAGACATGTAGGGGGGTACACTTCTTCATAGACTAGTTTATTAATGAGAGCAAGTAGCAGGATATGCCGTATCCTTTTGGCATTTAGCAAAAACCCTAACTTCCACTGAAACATCATCAGAGACCATTTTCTAAACTGGCAGGTGGTCTTGTCATTTTTTTCTTCCTTTTTATTTGTTTTTGTTTTTCTTATGAATGAGCAGTTTGATGTCACTATTTTTAGTCAGAGAGGAAAGATGACATCCCCTACACCTGTGCAGAGCTGGGACCAGACCACCAGGGATTTCCCCGGAAGATCTGAGCCTCACCTCTCAGGTCTTTGAAGACCTGAGGTATTCAGAAGACATCAGGATATAGTTCACAAAACATTCCCACAAAATAAAAACCTGTGGTCTGGGAAACTCTTTGGCTAGAGCTGCATGTGACTGAGCCTGTCACTGCACACTGTGGGCAGCCATGGACATGTCTGAAAGCAGCACTGTTTTGCATGCAAAATGGAGTTTAAATGCAGTTTTGGAAACTTCTAGAAAGTTATCTCCCACCCAGGAGAGAAGGGCAGACAGCATCTCATCTTGCTTCTTTATAAGGAGACAACAAATATGCTCTAGGACATGACAGTGCCATGTCACCACCTCTGGGCCAGCACCCTGAATGGGTGCTGAGGCCTTCCCTGGGCTCTCCCTCTCTCTCAGGGGGCAGCCATTTTGCAGTGGTGACCAACCCTGAGCTGATAAATCTTTTCTCTCCTCAGGAAGTTGCTGTAAAATGATGTCAGAGCACTGATGGCTCTTTATGGGCTTCACCCAATTCTGCACCCGCTGGCCCGGGCCCCTCTGTAGGCGCTCGGGCAGCCCGGCCGCCATCGGGCCCTTGGTGACCGTGCCCTGTGGGGCAGCAGGCGAGCCCCGGCTGTCCCTGCTGAGGTGCGGTGACTGCGGAAAGCAGCAGGGTCACAGGCTCTGTCCCAAGCAGCACAGCTCACCCAGCTGCACAAAGGTACGTGCTTTAAATTGTTTTGGTTTGGTGGTTTTTAAAAGCATGGGCTTGTGAAAAGCTTGCTTGTAAGTTTCTATTAAGTTAGTCTTAAAAAATATTACCCTGTAACGGTTTCTTCCTTAAGACTTTCTCCGAGTGATACTCATTTTGATTCTGGTTTTCTTGCCATTAAGTAAATGAGTTTGATTTAATAATTATGTTTTATTATAGCTGAGGATGTTTAATATAGTAGAAGGTGGGTTGAGTTTTTCTCTTTGGCTGTGAACCGAGTTTGTTCCCTGGAGCGTCCCACAGTAGTCTTGACCAGGAAGTGTCGGGCAGCGCCGCCATTTTCCAGAGGGGCAGCAGTCGCTGGGCCTTGTTCTGTGAATAATTATATATGTGCTTAACTTCATCACTTTAGACTTTCTGTTAGTTGCTTTTCCCAGTAAATGTGTACATAAGAAGGGCTACCAAATGGCTAGATAATCTCTTTTCCATCTATTTTGACTTTGCTGGAGAGAAGGAGGTCAGGGAGGGGGGTGGCCTCAATGAGGGTGCAGGGCGGCCTGCAGGACGGAAGCTTTCCTGAGTGCTGGGAAAGCTCAAGACTGGGACATATTGCTGCTTTCCTTCATGGCATTATCACCACAGCCAGGTTGACAAGCCTTTCCTTGCCATACTATCATAGTTGAGATGGAGACAATACAAAGCAACACACTCAGAAGGCTTCAAAGCAACATTTCAGAAGGCTTCAAAGCAACATTTTCAAAGGCTTCAAACCGTTTTTGTTATAGCATGCATGCTTTTTATAAATTCTTACAAAACTCATAAGTTCACACTTTACTCAATGGTCACAAAAGACAAAAAGTGCTGATTGGAACAGACTGTTGCAGGTTTCTCTTATTTATCCTTCTTTCTTTCTTGATTTCTATGTTAATGACTTTGGTAGAAAATTCTTTCAGGGGTAAACATGGATCCTCTTATCAAACTTCTCTCTGGCTCACAGAAGTTGTTGTGAAACCTCTTCCACACCACACCATTGAAGCAGTAAGGGATGATCAACGGTTTAGGGAAGTGCAGGAAATGAGTATGCTGACAGTGAGAGAAAGAGTGCAACTAAAGTGGTCAACCTTGACAACTTTGAGAAAGAGGGAGATGTGACTGGAAAATACAATGACTGGGGGAAATGGCAATGAGGGTAAAATGACTAGTGACAGCAGGAAGGTAAAAGGAAGGGATGTAGACGTGAATGTGAGTTAATGGGCAGACCACAAATATCACTTTGTCAAAGAAAAGAAGCAAGTGTCTGGGTGTGTAAACAGCTAGGAAAGGATAGGTGTATAGGCATATTATGTAAAAGTTCCTTTCTACTAAGGGCAAAGGGAAAATTCCCATGGCTTTATGAACAGATGGTCTTGGGCTTGCAGAAAACCAAGAAAATCTATTGAGAAATATTGCTACTACTGAATTCATTTATAACCAGTGATTGCAGAGTCAAGCAAATACTGACCACCTGAAAACACCCCACACATTATCTAGTGACAGCCCTACTGAAAATTTTAAGTGTGTTGTCCATCCCCCCATTCTCCAAACTAAAAGAGAAAAGGAATAAGAGAACAGCCCCAACCTCACTAAGCTGTCTGAAATGCTAAGAAGCTAGACACGGGAACTGGTTTGGAGTTTTGGTTTTTGTTTCTGCTTTGGACATTAGCTTCAAGAGGTGAGGAAAAGGATATCATACATATGAGGACTAAAACTGGAAGAGAATACATCTGCCCCAGTGACAACCATACTGTTTGGTGTGAACATTGTGAACATCTGGAGTAACTTGCATGTGTTCTGAACTCTGGCAGCTGGAATGAGCAAAAGGTTGGGTACTACCTTGCTATTTTTAAGTGTTCTTTTATTCTTTTTCATGGAAGTCTACAAGGAGCTGAGCTTTCTTTCAGGTGTGTACTGTAGTTAGGAATAATAAATGTTCAGATAAACGGTGTGACTAATGCATCACTTACTTGGATGTAAGATAGACTTACAATGCTGTGGCCTAAAGCCTGGCCTCTTCTTCCAAAGACATGACTTTAAAATGACAACAAAAAAAAACTCCTCAAGAAATATCTGTCTTAATTTAGCATTCTTACATGCCATTAAATATTCTGATTTCTTTGTGTTAGAACTTTATTGAATTGTGACGTGGCCAACCAACAGAAAGGCTGTTCCTGACTTCTGTGGGCTTGGAACAGGCCGTTTTGCTGGCAGATAGATCATGTACTTGAACTATGTCTGCAATGAAAACAGAGCCAAAGGTATAATATCACACTATGATACCAATTGATAAAGAAGACTGCTGAGCTGGTTTCTCACTAAAGTCACAGAATTCAGGCAGTGAAATCCCTGGAGCATTCAGTCTGCTGCAAGCTGTGCAAGTAAGTGAAAAAAGAATCAAACTAGTGGATTTGTAGCTAGATTCTAGAAAGTAGATAGATAACTGCTTAAGATAGTTATTCAATTGAAAATTTGTTATTTTTAAAGTAAATTTATCCTTGTAACCAAGGAAAGGAAAATATTTTAAAAATTACTGAAATCCTCTTTGCTTTCTATTTCTGCTACTACTTCCCTTTTATATGGCAATTCACTCACACTTAGATTCACTTTCTTCTGCTTACAGCAGAAATGTGACATACCAGTGATTATCTGCTGTAATTTCAAAAAAGGTTCCTGCAAGTGAAGAAATAAAAATGAATCATCATAATCTTCAGTTTGAAGATGTCTAATAGCACATGAAAATATTTCTGCTGTGAAATCAAGTGGATATTTTAGAGCTTGATAAGAGAAGATCTAGTAGATGTATATTTAGACATTTAATATTTAGTAGCCACTGAGATTTCTCAGTGGAAGTTTGGAAGCAGAGGCTCCAAGTTTGGGAGACATCTTTTGACTCACAAGTATTTCCCTAACCCATTAAAAATAGAACATGGAATTGACCTGTGTCTGACCAGCAAGGGACTTTCTCCAGAGAAGGAGGTTTAAGTTGTATATCTGGAGATATTTGAGAACTGTCTGGATGCAATCCTGTAAAATGTGCTGTAGGGTGACCCTGCTTGAGGAGGGAGGTTGGACAGGATGACTCACTATGGTTCTTCTCCCTCACCCATTCTGTTATTCTGTAAGACCTCACAGATGAAAAACAACTTGCATTCAGAAAAGCCCTGTAAGCATTTAGTTACAAGTGAGGTTGCACTCCTTCTGACAAGGTGCTTGTCTCAAATCCCTGGTCCCCATCTCTGTAATGTGTTCTTGGGGCAAGGGAAGAGGTTTCTCCTTGCAGGAAAAATGCCTCCTGCTCTCCTAGCTGGGTCAGCAGCTGTACTCTCCTCCTTGGCAATTTTTGTGTACTCCAGACAGACAGCAATTCTTGTGGGACACTGTGTTATGCACAGACTTCTCTCCATGCATGGTGTAAGGATTTGAGTGCCTCAGTCAGAGCAGTGAGCTCAGCTAGGTAACAAGGGGAACATGTCAGTGCCTTTGTTCTACAAATGTAGCTTTCTGCCTGTATATCCTAATTTTTCATCTTGGGACAGAAGTACTTTCTGGTATCAGGTAGTTTTTGGTAGTTTTGGAGTGATCCTGATTCCTGCTGCGTGCTTTCAAGCGGGAACTAGACCATGGATGTAGGATAAATATCCCAGAGAGTGACTAATTCTAGTTTGGTACACAATGAGGAATAGCACACAGTTTTAAATATCAGTCATTTGTGTCTAGTAATGAGCATTTCTAGTTTCAAGATGACTAGCATAAAGGCATCTGTGTTTCATTTTATAGCAAAGAGAATCCAAGGAATATAAAAGGACAAGAAAAAAAATATGTATTTAGTGTTAAATGTGTGCATTTGCCTGTGAAAAAAACTACACATTTATGCCAAGCACAAAAATCCAGGGCCACCTAACTTCACAGCTGAGCTAAACTTCTAAACAGGGCTTCCCATAAAGGTGTTTCAACAAGCACCTTGCCTTAACATGGGATGCAGGAAGGGATCACATGGAATCGAGTTTGCATCCCTGCATACCAGACTGCCAAAGAAAGCCTGCATCTCAATAGCTCCCTTCACATCAGAGGAGTCCTAGGTTGAACTGAAAGCAGTATAGTAGCTGTGTTGTGCTGAAAGAGGGGCCGTGGCCAGAGTTGTGCTTTATAAAGAAGATTCTCAGAGAACCAGCAGAGTCAGAGCCCAGAGCGAGCTGTATGGACTGTGTGCACAGCAGCTGGGGTATGCTGTTCATGACCACAGCTCCAGCTCTGCCTTGAGCTCAAGCACCCGGTGCCGCTGCAGCCAAGTCAGCCAAACGTCACTCGCTGTGAGCTGGATCTGCCCGAGCCCCAGGGGCAGCCAGAGCGAGCCTGCGCTGGAGTCTCTGCTGTAATTGCAGCACGGCCAGCCTGAAGCTGTCTTGGCTAAGTCAGTCCGTGCTAGAGGGCTCTCTCTCCATATGCAAATGCAAACAGGACCTGTGGGTTATTACAGGGGCTCCGGCCTACCAGCAATTGGGACTAAATATCCGCTGTTGCTCCCAGCCATACTCTCACATGATCTGATAAATATCACTGCAAAATCTCAGCTGTGCTGGAAACATTGATATAGCCGAAAGAAGTGTACTCTTTGTGTTTTCTTTTTTATTATTTTCTTTATTATCTCAAGTCCTGTGTGGAAGAAATCTAAAATTTCTGTTTCATCTATGAGATTTGGCTTTCTTTTTTGTCACTGTGTGTCATTTTGGCAAATTATAGCCAAATAGAGGCTCTTGACGATGAACTTGTCCTTCCTAGCTTTAAACACAAGTTTCTTCAAACTGCCTGTCTTTTTAAGATCAACTTGACATAAGTTCGGAGCTCATATTGAACAGTTTTCTCTCTGTTGAAGAAGAGACAATTAATGAGGAAAGGCATAGCTAAAAGGCTCACTGGAACCCTATCAAAATTTATCGGGACCCTATCTAAATTTTAATAGCAGAAATCATAAAAAATTATGCTACTTATTGATAGTCTCACTACTTCCTTTTCTCAAACAGGCTGATATATTTCTGGAAAAATCTTTCCCACCATATTTTTCACATATACTTCCTATTCCAAACTGAAAAGAACGCGGCACAGATTTCTTCTTGATAAGTGTGTGCACAGGCAAGTTCCTCAGCCTCCCTTTTCAGGGAAATCTCTGCCTTTGTTTAAAAGCACATGTTCTCTGAGCAGATAGTAATTTACATTTCTGGGATGCCATCTGCACATTATCTTGTAATTCTAGGATGGGATGAAGTACACTTAAGTGTTGGTGTTAAACTTTCAAAACTTTAACTTACAAGAGTGTCAGGCTGTTCTGTCAGTGAAAATTTGAGATTTTTCAACTTACAGGAACTGACTGAACTGCATTTTGTCCTAGGGATTTGTAATCAGTTTGATTTTCTTTGATCGTGCAGATAAGTATTAATGATAACCAGAACTAGAATCAACAAGGAAGTAGATTCATATCTATTCTTAGAGTACTTGATGTGAAACTGGCAGATTCAAACCTTCTGGACCTATATTTCATCCATAGTTTCTTGGCAGTCCGTATTTTTGATAGCAGGGCAATGAGAAACTCTGCCTCTGGACACTTATCTACCTCTTCAAAGCAGCTGGGTAAAGTAGTTTCTTTCACAGCACATGATTTGAGAAGGGACAAAGAATGGAACCTCATCAATTGAGAATTTGATTTATTTTATTGAGAGAAGGCTTTGCTATTGTTATACATATATATATGTATTATGTATATATATAAATATGTGTATGTATGCATATACACAAATGCAATTTCACAACACTTTGGATAATAGCATTTGCTTTAATGTATTTAAAAATGTGAGTTAGTTCAGAGGAGATTTCTGTTGATTAAATGAAATAATATTTTCCCTTCTGTGTGCTTTAGCATTCACCCTTTCCATGATAGAAACAGTTTTCTGTGTTGTGATTCTTCTATTGCTATGAGAATTGAGAGAATTCTTACCATAAAACAGAGGTTTCCCAGCAAGATCACATTCTAGAATTAGGCATGCCTATAGAGTGAGTGTCTTTTAGTGGTCTGATGATCATTACTGCTGCAATGGAGGAAATTACTATATTCCTTACTCAAAACATTTCTACAAAGTCAAGCATGACCATCAACGGTACATTTATTCGTGAAAAGAAGCCTAAAAAATGTAGGTGTTCCTCTTACATCAGCTTATATCCTGTTGACAACTCAAATGACACTAGGCTCACTTATTAGTTTCTAGTGGTTTAACTGACAACTTTTGGTCTCATAAAATGTACTATAAATACTATCTGCAGCACAGCCTTGCTGTTCAGTGGTACACCAAGTGTTCAGATGGCTGAGAATGGTGTTTCCCGATGGGAAATGTGGCATTTGGCAATCGTTTATTCTGATTTCCTCTGAGGATATGAAGGAAAGATTTTACCAAAGTAATCCCTGAGTAAAAAGCAAGCAACAAAATGTTTAATGCCAAAGCACTGGACTATAGAATGAATGCTAAAGTGCAGACTTTATTATATCTTTAAAGTAGATAGGGTGATTGCATACTTTTGGCACTATAGGGAAATATGTTTGTGCTTTCCACACATGAGCTTGTGGGAAAATTGCATGGGATTGATTTCACAAGTTTGGAAATGAGCCCTGGTGTTGAGAACAACTTCACAGCCCCAACCCTGAACTCACTTGGCAGCATGGATATCTTTCTCCCAGTGAAGTCACTCCTGCCAGTGGTTACAACACAAAGAGGGTTTGGCTCATAGAGGACAAATTGTGATATAACAAAGTCCCACCATAGGGTGAAAAAAACCTGGATTTGTTTTCATGTGGAACAGGACAGTTTGTAGAGAGGGAGGAAAAATCCAGCCCAAGCACTTATTGCTTTTGATTCCTGTGGAGCAATGCTGCCCCTTTCTTGTCAGGAAAATCAGGGAAATGATGACAGACTCTGAAGTGCAGGCTTAGCCAATGTAAGATTAACACATTTGCTGAATTTTAATGTCATTTTTCTAGTATCTAAGTTTACCATATTCCTCATTGCAGTGAGTTTATAGTCAATCTTCCTTTATTCTTGGCCTCCTTCTTAAGAACATGACGGTTATGGGGCTGTACTCCTACACCACCTTAGGCAGCAGGAAAACTGGTTCATGACTTTCAGCTATAGTGGATATGTTGTAGGGATCACAAGATATAATAAGTTCCTAACAGATATTTTAGGGAATTCACACCTGTATGTAGAAATGAGTTGGAACTGTGAGAAAACAGAGGTTGACCTGTGCCTCAATTAATGGCAGAGGGCAGGTGACCAGGAAACCTGTGCTTATTGCCAGGCTGCCAAGAAGTGTCACCCAGAGGCAACCACTGAGTACACTGCCTCTTTGTCAGCTAAGTGTGCAAGAGATGTGGGAAGAGAGGAAGAGGAGGGGAGAGTGACAGACACAGGGGAAGGTCAAGGTGGCATAGAAGGGGCTGGGTTTTGCAAGAGTGGAACATTTGAAGAATGGGAAATTTCATTCCCAAAGAAATAATGCTTCATGTTCAAAGAATTATTGAGTTTTTAATATATATTCAACATTCTGTTTCTATTTCACAGTTTCTTTTTTCCCCTCCCTACACTCATTAACAAAGCTTGTGACAACATGGAGTGGGCTGTACATTTACCTCTGGAAGACTTTAGCCATCACTTAGAAGAATATATTAAAACTCTCAAGAGAAGATGCAGATGCCATACACTGAAACAGTCAAATGCTGATCTCAGAGTAAGACATGAGACCTCAACCCCTTTTTTTTCAGTCTCAGAATAATAGCTTCCCTGCTGAAGCAAACAGAAAATGTGTTGCCTGTGCAGATAAGAGAACCTTAGAGTACCTTGAAACTGTGATTCAGCACACTTGAAGTTACTACTGTTTTACAAGAATGTGCTGACTCATTTACTAACTGCATGCAAAACAATCTAGAAGTGCCACTCTTTTTCTCTAGCAAAAATTTATACATTACTATCAGTAGCAATCACAGTTCACGGAATGGGTCAGGATGGAATGGATTGTTGGATCATCTGGTCCAACCTCCCTGCCCAAGCAAGGTCATCCCAGAGTGTGTGGCATAGGATTGCCATCACAGTCCTGAGCAAAGGATGGCCAGAAATAAATGGCTTTTGGGAAGGCAAATGATTCCACACTTGCCAAAGCTGATCAGCCCATGTTGGGAATTATCAACAACTTTCAGGAACAAATCTGATCACTGGTCAGAAGAGACGTGCTTGTTTGCCTCTGGTTCTAGAAGCTTGCTCTCTTGTGGTGTGATGAGGTAGGAAAGGGATTGATCAAACTTTGAATATCATCAAAGGAACTGATAGAGACAGTGAGAAGGCAGTCAGAAACAGGTACAAAGTTATTCTTTCTGCTGTTTCGTGCTTTTTTAAGGCAGGGTTAGGTGAATGACCAGATTTTTCTTCCTTTTTATTTCTTCACAGCAGCAAGGAGATAAAGACTGTCCCTGCAAAGAATTTGGTAAATGTCTATAACAATTTATTTGGTAAGGTTTTTATTGTGAGGCTTTTTTTTCATAAAAAATAACGTGCTAACTGAAAGTTAATTTTGTTCAGATTTCCTAGCAGCAAATGCCCTAAAAATCTAAGCAGTGCCAGTTAAGCAGTCATAAGTGCCTGGATAGTCAATCCCAGACAGTATAGCATTCAGCACAGCTCTCTGATTTTATCCAGCAGAAGTGATATTGCTCCCATGCAGCAAATGACCACCCATACTGCAAACCTCCAGTTGCTTCCACACACATCCAATTTCACTCCAGCTCCAGTAATGTGAGATGTCAAGTAGAAAAATACTGCACTGAGTGAATACGCAATGTTCCTAGAAGTTTTGGGCTGCATTCAAGTTGAAAAGCAGTTCTAGGGAGTCCTCTATCCACCTGTGCCTTGCTTCCTGATTTCACACCTCCTCACATATTAAATAACTTTTCAGTAATTTTGAAGTCCTCATGCAGTCTACCTGTCTTTTACTAGGAAATTTACTGAAGTGGATGCCAAAGCAGCACCATAGCAAAGACCCAGATCAAACTAGTATTGATATAACCTTCTCAAATCTCTCCAGATGGAAACAGATGGTGAAACTATCCCATGTCTTTCTTCAAGAGTTTAATAAAATCACTTCTCTTCTTGTAAGTTAAACCATGATAAGGCAGGTATGGAAACCATGAGCAATGATCAATTTGTAAATGTCATTCTCATTCTTTCTCTAGATCACACACAGGGAAACTGTCTCCTCAGCAGACCTGGGCAATGGATTCAAAGTGCTTGCTCTGCATCTCTCAGGGTAAGATCTAAACTTGCATTTTCTGTATTTTAGCTGAGCAATTTATTTAATTTATTCAATGTGCAAAATGAGCCTACTACTACTATTTGTACTTTTGCATAGGACTGGCTATATTAAAAGCTGCTGACATAAAGTAATATGACTCCCACCATGGATTGGCAGGAATGAAGTGCACAGTTGCTCAGAGGGACCTGGACTCTAGCAATTGTAGGATGTGCCTGGAGATCAGGGATTTGCCTGGAAGAAGCAAAAGTATCAGTAGGGTTAGAGTTTGGTTTTGAGTGGAAGGGATACCAGTAGCACATACATGCTGGAATTGTGCGCCCTGGTGCCTCTTGTGAATCTAGCCCAAAGCTTTCCTGTACTGCCCTGCCAAAGTGCCTCAAGTCAGTCCAACTGGCAGATGAGAAGCTAGGCCGTATCTTATGCTTTTTCTTACAGTTCCCTGAAGGGTTAATTAGTATGTAGCAATAAAAATAATTACTTGTTGTTTTTACAGGGCTTGTCATCAATAGTGCCTAACCTTAGTTTTAGAGAAACTAAGGCAAAAAAAGCAGATATTTGCCCAAATTCACACATCTAGTGAGGCTTAACACTAAAGGCAGCTTAGTTTTTTGTATTGACTTTTCTTTGCACATGCCTCCAAAGTCTGACTTTGCAACTGAAGAATTAAAATTAGCCTGCATTGCACATTTCTGAAGACTTGTATAGCTAGAAATTAGAAATACCACAAAATATTGCATAAAGAAATATCTCCATTGAAACTGGAAGAAACCTGGACAGTGAATTCATTGGAGAAGGATTTTAATCCAAGAAAAAAAAAAGCATACTCTCCCATGAGTGTGTATAGGATATATAATTGTAGTATAACCTTATGACACTACAGAGCTGCATGACTCTACAGGAAATACACAGGCACAAGACAGGCTCCACTGGAAGAGTTTCAGAGTCAAGTATTTGGTAACACAGATACAGTAGTGCACTCAGTCTCCTCTACATTTGGTTTTTGTGGGGTTTACAAGAGACAAGACAACGGGGAATCATAGCCTTCCTCTCCATACTCAGGAGAGACACAAAAATATGAATCTAGCTTAAATTTATAGCACATATAGATGCTATAGAAGCCCAGTATTTGATTTAATATCTGGGCTTTTTTTTCAGGAGGGGAGTAAGATTGATTTGTAGGTACATCCATGTCCTCTTGCCATAATTTATTTTGAGAAAAATTATTAAGCACTCATTTTCAAATCTGACCTGTAGCTAATTCCTCAGGTGTATGGCTATAATGGAGTTTATTGTGCCATGCCCTTGGTCTTCTTCTGGACACTTTATTTATTTATAATGTTCTCTGCCCATCATGCAGCATTTCAGTTATATCCCTTTAAATATGTGAGTCTGTTGAGGTTCTTGCAGTACTTCTGATTCTGCTGACTGCCAGAAACAGCTCTGAACATCAGCTAAAGCCTGAGGTTTTTTAATTTTTTTCTTCTTGTGTGTCTGTGCCTTGAAAACTGTTAGTTACAGCTGCGTGACTTCTGAACTTTGTTTTTATCACCTAAAGAACTAAAGATAGGGTGTATTTTCTCCTCTAGTGATCTGCTACCTGGCCTTTTCATTTCTCATCCCTTGAAAAGCTTCTGCTTCCTCCTAAAGATGCTTCCTCCCCACCTCTCTGGTCTATAATTTCCCACTATGCCTTGTAGCATTCAATCCAGTGCAGGAGGTATTAAATCTACTGTAGAAACAGGAAAAGTTGCTACCAGCTTCCCAGCTGTGGAAGAACCCCACAAGGAGGGGAATTCTGAGTAAAAAATTGGAGAGTTCTTGTGGCTCCACCTGTGCTGCACAAGCAGAATCAAAGGATTGATGGAGAACCCAAGCAAATTTATCTTGTTGGAGGAATATCTGTTTGAAGAATGTGGTGGTAACTCAGAACGTCACTTTGGCTGATGCCTCACTGTTGCTTTTTGCTTTCCTTACTGTTTCACATTGTCTCTGTGTGACACTTACAGAGGCAAAAAATAAGTGCCTGCAAAGAGTTTTCAGAGCAACAGTATAGGGGGTGCTTGTTTCCTGGAGATTAGTTTATACTTGGTGTGACTCAACCCTGATAAGATCAGTTTATAAGAGGATACCTGATCATGATTTCTGATTAGATTTTTTTTTTAAGTTTATTTTTGACCCAGAGTGATATTTTATAGCTTGCATTCATTCCCTAAAGAAGCCAGAATGTTATTGCAGTCAATAGTGGAAGGGTTGGATTTAAAAGGATGAGCCTTCATAACCTATGTATTAGCTCACCTTTGTCACACAGCTCACTGAGGTGATGTTGCCAAGGGGTTCACTCTCATACCCAGAGTGTATCTGTGTTCCAGAGAAAGTCTGTGCCTGAATGCCTCTGGTCTGCAGGACACTCTATATACAGGCTTTTGCTTTCAAGAAAAAGAGTTGAATTCAGAGGCAAAGGCATAGTCTCAAGCTACATAGGGCCAGTGGCTGGGTGCTCTCAGAATCCAAGCCTAAGGTTCCTTATTCCTTAGTCTCATCACACATAAATGTGTATGGATGAAGTAGGGGGCTTAAAGATCCATGTGCAATGCAGAGAGGAAGACTCTTAGGTGGGAAAAGGCTCAGCCAAGTTAATGCAGAACCGTGTTTCAATGGCAGCATTTTTGACAAAGCCATCACTGCCAAAATTACCAATATTCCCACATTAGTTTAGGGTGACAAACTAACTCCAGCACTGCCACATAGACCTGCAAGGTGCTGTAAGCAGCCACTGTAATCCTTTTTTGACAACATATGTGATGTATAAGACAGGCAGTTTAGGAATAGTGTCTGTTAGCCAAGGCTGTTTCCAGGGCAGCTGGAGGATTTACAAAATGAAAAAAATAATTTGGGGGAAAGTAGTTTAAAAAAGGGAAAAAGAATGTGGATTCCTGTTCTGAATTTTGAAGAATTATAATTATTTATGTGCAAATTGTTCATTTCTGGTGAATATTTAGTGCATGGAGTAGGTGAGAGAGAATGGCTAAAAAGGAAACACAAGACATGAAAAATTTCAAATTTTGAGATCTGTTATTAAAAGCTTTTACTTTGTGGTGGGTTTTTTTTGGCTGGTTGTTTTGGATTTTTCTGTCAGTTCCTCAGAAGGAAAACAGTTTCTCAGTAAAGTCTGAAGTTGAGTGGTACAGTGAGAACTGGCATGAATTCTATGGCACCTACAGTAATTGATGTTTAAGATCAAATTTAGAGTAATATGTCATTTTTGTTACAACTACTATTTCCCTATAGAGATAGTAAAAAATTGTGTCCATAATTAAAAGACAAGTCAGAGATACGTAATAGTTCAAGTTTACAGGTTTACAGTACGTGATGGTATATTTCCAAGTATTTATACTAAAACTGTTGATGTTTAAGAAGAGCAACTTTTTTTGAGGCAAGTCTGAATGTGCTCCCTTCCAAGCAGGATGCAATTCTCAATGTTCTCTTCTCCCACCTTCTGCCCACACAGATTATGTGGGAAATGTTTCAGCACCTTACTATATATAGTCAAGGCTTCTTACTCTCCTGCAGAGGTCAGTGGGAGGTGCTGAAACCGAGATGTGGGAGGAAATGAGCCGCGTGGGAGTGAGCTGGTGCGTCCTGAACCTGGGAGGCACTGGGAAGAGATGGGTCAGCTTCGGCTGTCACATCCAGCAAACGGCTCAGTGGGGATGCAAGGGAAAGAGTTGGTGCAAAAATAAGTGTTGTTAATAATCGTGTGGAGGTGGAGTGGGGCTTTTGCTTTAAGTGAAATGTTTGAGCTGTCTAATGAAGCTGAGGGGAAAGGTGGGACTGAAAGATGCCAGTTAGAGGAAACTGTGAATATGTTTGCAGCTCCCCTTTGTGAGCTGGCAGAGTGTGTACTGGGACAATCTCCAAATAGGTTGTGCAGAAATGATGTAGGAAGAGTCATGTATTCCAGTGATTTATGATAGGAAATTTCCCATGGCTGAAATATTTGTCATTACTGAATTTGTCTTTCTCTTGTAGTAGGTATTATTGTTACAATCTATATAGTTGACCAGATAATATTCCTCAACTTTCAGAACTTTCCTCCCCTCTAGTTGAAATCTGGTAATGGAGAAAGACAAAAATTTCAAGTGACTTTCTTAACAGTTTGGTGGATTATTTTCAGGGTTTTTTTGGGGTTTGGTTTTGGTTTGGTTTTTTGGGGAGAGGTTTTTTGGGAGTTTGTTTTGTTTGTTTTGTTTTGGTCTGGTTTTGTTTTTTTTAACAAAGTATTTTTTTTTAATTGGAAGTATCTATCTGCACTAATGCTTGACTCTTACGGGCAGTGAGATCTAGCTTGAAGGTCTAAATTCTCTACAAACCGGGGCAAAAAAGGAGAGCCTGCTCCAAGCATCTCTCAACCTTGGAAATTCAGGGACAACTATCTGCTTTGGGGGGAAATGAGTGGTGTGTTAATATTTCTTAGATGGGGAGTTTTAATTAAAGGCATATTACACAGCGAAATTGCAGGGGAAATCTCACACAGCTTTGAATGGGACCTGCAAGTTACTCTCCCTTTAATGATATGTTAAGTCTGATGGCTAACCATGACCACTGAACAAGGATTAGAGCAGTTTCTATGTAACTTGGCATGCATTTTTCAAAAATTTTTTTTCCTCAGGCAAAGATTCTTTCTGCAAGGAAGGAATATTCATCACCTAATTTTACAATGGGAAAATGCTTTTGCTCACAGAAGAAGAGCTAAGTGAGGAATTGGACACAAGTTCTCTTGTGTGGAAGACCTTCCTTTGCTGGTTTTAGAATTCAATGAATATTTGTGAGTTTGTATATGAACCAAGCTCCACTGGGTTGGGCAGTACCCATTTCCAGCTCAAGGAATCTTACTCAGCTTTAGGATGCCAAATGAGCAAAGTTTACTTTCCTTTATATTTCAATGGAATACACATGGCTGGTATAATCATTGGGTAGTTTTTTCTTTCAAACTCAGTGAAATGAAAAAGGAGATGTGTATTGGACAAAACACTATGTTTCAGAATTAGAAAGGAAAAAAAAGTGGGGTAGAAAAGAGGAACTATTTTATTAGGCTGCAACTCACATTCTTTATTTGGCATCTATTTCATTATCTCCCATTTCCTGATGATAACATAATGTCCTCTCTTTTCCTGTTACCCAAGCACTTTACAGAAGATGTGTTGCATGCCTGTTGGCAGTCATGGACAATTTGACATTCACAGCTTATTACATGACTTGACATCAGTTCTTTTTCAAAACACTCCCTTCCTCATCAGTGGAGTACAACTCCTCCTTCCCATTGCTGTGTTACGCACTCAAGATGTTACCTGCAGATGTTACCTGCAACAGATTTTAAGGCTATGGATCCATTTGTGTGTATCTGCACTGAGCTACCGTTCTTGGATATTACCCTTTTTGAAGTCAGGGGTGCTCTGGGTGGTCCTAGGGACATGGGAAAACCTATGACTATAAAATCTATGAAACAACTCTGTTTCAATTTCTTCCCAGGGTGGGTTTTAAACAGCAGATTTAGAGGAGCTGTAAGGTCTCCTGCAATCATGGTGAGTGTCTCACTTCTTTGTGAGCAGTCTAAACACGTTCTTTGTGTGAGACCAAGAGAAAGGTTCCCTCGCTCATGTCAGGTGTATTTCCATATGTAAATATAAAGCCAAGCTGACATCTGCTCTTAAACTTGCTGAGAAAGGTTCCTCTTCACCCTGGAGACTCAATTACCTTCCAAGCATGGTTCCCCCTGCTGCCACACAGCATGCAGCTCCCTCTATACAGGAGGCTTGGATCTTCGAAATGTCACCATCTCTGAACTGCTCTGACTCTCCTCTCCCACCTGGTGCTTGGTCACGGTGTCTATCCTGGGCCCTCAGCAAGAGACAAAGATATGCTTTTGCAAGGCAATACACCCACTCTCCTTTTCCACAGCCCTCTGTTCCACTTGTGGGAAAACCTGCTCTCCTCAGAGTGTCTGCCAGCACTGCTACCTTGGCTTGACCCAGCCTTACCCTGAATCTTAACCTTTTGGTTTCAAATGTGTGGGTTGAACCTGTATGGATCCACAGCACAGAGACTTCTTTACAGCTTTCTCATATGTACCAACCTGACGGAATCATCACTTCTGAGGTGAAGGGAAGGACCTCCAAAATTATTACCTGAATCTATCCCTCCCCCATCTTTTTTTCTGCCACCCAGCAGACACTCAGTATCTCATCCTCCCATCTCAACTGGTCATCTTTGGGGTGAGAGAGAAGACACATGTAAGTACCTCACCAATGGGAACAATCAATGACTTTCTTTCAATAATTAGTGGGTTTGGGTCAATGCAGGTCCACAGTCAATGTCAACATTTTCTGTCTGATTAAAGTTTTCTGAGTTCACTGATGCATTTTCTTTTCAGGTTTGACAGTTCATTCTGTGGGGACTCCAGTGCAGACTGTGAAGTAGTTAGATTTTCTTTCCCACTTCCACTTTTACCTTATGTCCAGGCATTTTTTACTCTGTTTTTCATTATTTGTTCCACAATGAATATACTGAATTGGGATTGTTGCACATTTGTTCTTTGTTGACATCCATTTGCCCTTTTACCAATGCTTTTTTGGTTTTGTCTGGACTGAGCTAGTGACTTTTAGAGCTCTTTTAGCTATTTCTTGACCCATAAAGATGAAATTGTTACCTGGACTTTCTGCAGAGTAAGGCGTGTTTCTTCTCTGACTTTATTTTAAGAAAAGTCTTGTTGGTGCATCCAACAATGCTGAGTAGAGATCCATGTGGGTGCCCGGGTATCCAACAGAAGAACCTAGTCTGCTTTTTTAACTTTGGGTTTCAGGTTAGGATCACAAACCCAAAATCCTGAATTTCTCAGATGTCTGATCCTACAAGTGGTCAAACACAGTTACAGGATATCTTGCTTTTCAGGCACCAATCCTAGCAGCACTTACTGCAGAACTGCTATGGCAGTTATTTAACTTCCAGTAGTCCCTGAGCTGCTGAAGACCACACTTTGTGTAAAAGTGTTTTAAGGATTTCATATGTGGATATTAGATATTACTGTGCTGAGCAAGAAGCTGATGTACCCACAGCCAGAGAAAAACTATATTTCATCTGTAATGTATAGAACTATTCAGCAATAGTTCCTGAATTGATAGCATGCAGAAGTTAAATATAACCTCATATACATTATTCTACTAAATTCCCTAAATTCTCCTTCTTTTAAGTTACTTTTAGGGAGAAGTTGAGTTATACACTTGATAGAGAAAGTCCATGGGTTTTTTTTGTTTATGTAGATATTAAAACATGCCTTGTCCCTTATGTTTCTTATCAAAGGGAGTGAGCAGATCTGAGAAACACTTGTGTGGGAATGTGGAGAATGAGTTAGGATCTGGATTGTTTTTTCAAACAGAATCCCAGGGGAAAAAATTTTATTCCATAGATGACATCACATAACAGTATCATATCGCTTGTCTGTTGAACTACAAAACCACTCAAAATGCCTTCCAGGGCTATGTTTTTTTAATTAAGCATCATATTCAACATTAAGGAACAGTTTTCCTACCTTATGATTGAAAAATTTGCAGGATTCCACTGATAATCTTACTGCACGTGACATTT
Organism: Molothrus ater; assembly: GCF_012460135.2. Lineage (NCBI taxonomy): Eukaryota > Metazoa > Chordata > Aves > Passeriformes > Icteridae > Molothrus > Molothrus ater. Next base: position 83,626,780 of record NC_050478.2, read on the forward strand.
GCAGTGGTTCAAGGCATGGGGCCTTAAATGAGGGACATTAATATCAAGAAGACATGGATGATAGAAATGTCCTTTCAACTACATCCATACCTTGCAACCAGGGCAGCTTTCATGTGTGAATCCACTGTTGGTTCCTAAGGCAGCAAGTGTGAGTTTAGGATGATCTGGTCTAAGAACAGAGACTTCAGAACAGGAAATTTCTGTCCACTGGAGCTTTCTGTCTCATATGGAACATCTAGTCCTTCAGTGGGTGGGAAATACTATGGCAATAAGGAGGCAGAGGAGAAGGTCTCTAGCTGCCTACGCTTTTCCCCATAAAAGTACACCAGCCTAGTGCAATGATGGGAACAGAGGAGACCTGAATAAAAGAACCGCTCTTGGCCCTTTGGGCTGTAGGAGCATGGATCTTTGGCTAGGACACCTATTGTATTGAACAGTGAGCAGCTGCTGCCGATATGCAATTGAGACCTGAAGTCTATTTAGAGAAATAATTGCTTTAGTTTCCTAGGTGCTCCTGGAAATAGGATCTAAATTTCTTATTATAAGCTTACCTGGCAAATTACAGTATGTTCTAAACAATAATTAAAATTCTCTAATGAAAAATTCTCAAAGAAAGCAGGTCAGTCTTTCAGGTTTGCAATGGCAAAAAGTAGGAACAAACAATCCTCTTGTAAAAAGGAGAATATTATTTTTGTCCTGTTCTCTCATCAGCGTGAGGAATGAAACACCTGCGCTCATCCTTTCTGGAGTAGTTCTTGGGACTGTATTTTTCACTGGGAGTATCTTTCCTTCGAAAGAAAAATGTCAAAACCAAAGAGAAATAATTTGGATACCTCTTTTTTCCAGCCCACCCCACAGGATATGATGCAGAATGCTGTATTGTTTCTCCATTAACTATTGCATTTTGGTAATTCTTTTTTAAGTTGTTCCTTCTTAAATTATTTTTAAGGGATAGTGCTTCTCAAATGCATCTGAAATTACATGAAGTTTTTTAAACTGTGGGCTGCTAGCAGTTTCTTGCATCTTGCTGTTAAAGGCCCATAGTCCTTTCTTATGCTGATGATCTTAATAATACTTTTTCAGAATGGCAGGACTGAGAGTGCACACAGTGAGGGAACACAGGTAGGGCCTTAAATACAGAAAATAATCCTTCATATGAGTATAATCTTCTAGTCACTTCCTAAATACTATCTAATACTGGGAATCAGGACATTGGTTAAGAAGTTGCAAATTCTGAGAATTCATCTCCTGCATTTTATAGTTAAGAATTTCTTCCTTTTTTCTTGTAGTTCACAACAAAAATTTTAAACACGTGCCATCTCCCTTTTAAGTATGGCAGCAGGACTAATAATCTTTTCTAAGATTCAGCTGAAAACAAACTTTCCTTACACAGCATCCAAGTTTTCAACCAAACATAGATGCTATTATTTATATATCAAATAAAAATAGATGGCATAGCATTTTAGGACTTCACATTTTACCTTTTTATTTCCTTTTTCCCTTCCTGTTCCTACTAGCCCAGATGGTTCAGAACTGAGAACTGCAGGATTAAAACTTCAACAAATTATTTATTTCCAGAATTTTATTTTGTTTGCACCTCTGTCCTTATAAGTCTTTGTTTTAAAATGAAAATTCTACATGACTTCCTAACAATCCTCTCTTACTCTGAGTGTTCACTCAACTTTTTCCAGAAGTATGGATCACTCATTGGTCTCACGGTTCTCTGCTGAAATGAAAGCCTCATGCGTGACTTTTTAAAAAATAGTAGCTTTGATGAGTGAGATAATAAATACTCAGCCTTTATCTCTTTATCCTCTGGCTGATGCCATACAAAGATGTGAATATCAAGGAAGAGAGCCAGCTGGGCTTCTGCCCCATACCATAATCGTTCCCTTTGCTATTTATCACACCAAGCACCACAGTACCCTCTTCCTCTGTGAGGAGCCTCCTGATGTGCTGCCAGCTGAACTCTGCTGCTGGCAAGGGGCTTTTGGGGACTACTGTACCATTCTTACTGAAAGAATAGCCTCCCATTGAAACACATCTTGTTTCCATGACACTGTCTTGGGGAAGGACGGTGTCAATTCCTCTTGAATATGGAATATGGTATCAAAGTTCAGTGTCCATGGAGCTCACCTGTGTTATATCACAAAGCGTAATTAAACTATTGGAGAAAGAAAGGGAAAAAATAAAGAATAATTGATAGCATATTACTGTAGGCCATCTATTTTCTTTGGAGGGAAAAGAAAAATATCTATTTTTGAGGAAGAATTTATTTTCATGCCTTACCTTCATGTTTTCCACTAGTGTACACAGATAAGACAGATGGCTCACTGTCCATTTTAAAAATTGCTGGGGAAGAAATTCCTTTTGTGAATGAAGTTAGTCTTCCCAACAACTGAAGAAGTCCAGGCCCAGATAGGATTTTCCTACTGTACCCAGTTCTCCTTTGCCTGAAAGAGCAAAAAAGAAGAAATATGCAGACAACTACATGTGTAGGTTTCCCGAAATGGCAAAAATTAAAGGGAAACAGGGTCTTAAACTAGGTGCAGGAACATAATTTACCAGCTCTCTGATCTCTGCCTAGGTTGAAAATCTGTTTATTTCCCCAGCATTGAACCTATTCTCTAATTATTTTTTATTTCCCCCACCAATTTTTCCTATCTCAGCCTGTTGGAGTGCATTTCAGGGGTACCTGCAGGTTTGACAAGTTACATCAGCCAGCAGTGGGTGATCGGCATCTCATAAGTTTGGGCCCTTCTAGCAAGACTTTATTGGCTGGAGTCAGAGAGCAGGGACAAAGCACTTTGCCCACAGCCTGACTCAAAGTTCTCTCTGCTTTGAGCGATGCTGACAGGAGGCAGAAACCCATAAATCCACACTGTGCTTCACAACCCCAGCAGAAAAATTCCATCAGTTTATTTGTGACTTAAAAAGGAAGACTCAAGAGTAGTTAATGTATAAGCAAGCTGATCTATAATTACTTCAAGAATGAGTTTGAAAGCATTTTTAGTGATACAAAATGTAATAGCAGTATTACATAAGCACAGCAACAATCATACCATCTCTAAATGGTTGCATACTGCCTCTTTTGACAGCTGGGGTAGAAAATGGATCACTGGATGGTCATGAAATGAATACTTTCCCTAATCAGAATGGAGAGCTTTATTACCCTTATAATTACTTGTTTAGCAGTCACTTATTAATTTTTTTTTAATCCATGAGTAATAAAATGGGCCTGTTTATTAAATAACATTTTAATTGAGAATCATTTTTAACATGGTGCCAAGCTCTTAATGTTTTCTCCTGTGCAATTACTTAGACAAATGCTTGTATTTCTGGTAACTCAATTGACTCCATAAGACAAAGAAAGCCTTCCCTGCTATACAGCCCATATAACAGGCTCCCAATGCCTTAGTGCCCTCAAACAGCTATTTTTTAACATATTGCTATAGAATATTGCTTATTTTACTAAACCACTTTCACAGACTCCTGATAGATATTGTGTATTTACAGGTCATTTGAATTCAAATTTAATATTTTTGCTCAGCTAAATCTATTATTGACTGTACTGGAAAGCTTGCATTTAAACATTTTTTTAAAATTTCACATTTTCATTAAAACACACCTCAGAGGCAATGTTGACAAATTGTTTTGCAAATGTCTGCATACTATTTGGCCATGCATAAAACTTGTTTAAAACATTATGAATGTTGATATAATGTTGACTAAACATTTTAAATGTTGATTTCTAAATAGTAATGATCACTCTGAGGAAATGCAAAGGTTTTTCTTTTGTCTCTACAATAAAATCTGGACTTCAGGGGCGGGGGACATTGTTTGATTTTTTCTCTTTGTTTCTGTTTTTTAAAGTAGGATCAGCATAATCAGGGTGTCTCCTTGTTTACATAGACATACTTGCACAGTTTCTTATTTTGTCCTGAGACTGAAACCCTCACTCTGGTCAAAAAGAGAGATGTCTGTCTTTTCACTAAGACAGAACATGAGTAAATCAAAGACCTTGTGTTTGTGGAAGTAAAGCCCTCTTTGGCCATGTGGGCACTTAGTTTTGGTATAGGCATTGGCCTAATGAATTACGCATTCAGGTAATAGCACAGGACCTACAGATTCCCTGCCCAGTGCCAGCTGATTTTAGTGAGCCTCTGCAGATTTCTGCTCACCAACATTTTCACTATTACTCTGTAAATACATATTTTCTGGATTTCCTATTTTATCCCTAACATTTCTGTACAGGTTAGAGGTTAAATTTGGCCATCAAAAATAGCAATACAAATTGTCTAATGACGCTCACTTTCAAACATGGGCTTACAGTAAAGTTTTCTCTGTCATTTTTAGGATGGTGGACCTTGTGTCCTAGGGGTATCTGGGACACTAGCCTTTAAAAAGTCAGTGCAATTTTTTTAGGAAATTTAGTCAATGTGAGGTATCCCTGTATAAGGGAAGCCATTTGTTCCTGATTTCAACAAAAACCTTTTCTTTGGAATTGTTCTACTATATGGTAGTTACCATTTCTCAGTAAACACTGGATACATAAATTCAGTTTAAACCTAGTTTTGAAGGACAATTGAAGCAAACTAAGGGTTCAAGATGACTTAAATGAGAAACAGAATCGCCTCTGAAATCAACATTTCCATTCACTCACAGGAAAAAAGGGAAAAAAATGAAAAAACCAAATTAATTTGACTGAGGACTGGTCTACAGATGCAACTGATGCCTTGTCTGTATGTCAGATACAGTAAGCAATTTGCAAAAATTGAGGTGTTTTCCTTGTTTTTTGTGCTCCAGATCCTTATTTGCATAGCTTGTTTCCTTGGGTTTTTTTGGGTTGGTTTCTAGTCAGTCTTGGGTGGTCAGTTTCATCATCCCTTATGACTTTGCTCAAATCTTCTCTGCTTGTAGTTATATACTGTACCATGTAATAGAAGCACTGTACACAATAAAATTACCTTTGACTCTTACAAGAAGATCATCCTTCACCTGGCATTGCTTCCAAGTGAAGCCTTGTCTATATTGATATTTCTGTGTTTTCTCCCAGTTTATCTCATAACAAAGCAGGGTGGAATTGAATACATATTTTTCATGTGGTTAGAAATGAGATTTGAGATCAGTATCTGGATCCTGGGGCTTCTTTGGCCTTTTTGGAGATTCTCTCCAAGAATATCCAAACAAAGACACAGATGTTCCAGTGTTGAGTTAAAAATGATAATTTGAGAAATTCCCTAGACTGCTGCCATTTAGGGCAAATATTATTGTCTCTGTGATATGCTGGCTAATTTCCAGGAGTATTAGAAGCAGCATCGTATTGTCTCTGATATTGTCAGAGCCCTTTGGAAGCTTTCTAAATTGACTTAGAGGTTAATCAACCTTAGTTTTAGGGGGGAACTGCAGTGTCACTTGAGCGCAGAAGCCACAGACAGTTCTGGGCAGTGTTGCTAAACTTCTGAAAACCAAATCCACCGAGGTCATTGCCTGACAAAGGAAACAGCTCTGCTCATGGCTGTCTTATGGTCCTTTTCTTCATCCATTTCAGCTGGGAAACAACCTGATATTTGATAGTCACTGCCCTGAAATCAACTTTGATAGTTTGGTTTTAGCTACAATGTCTGCTTTTCTTTCCTGATAAAACACAGCAAAAGGTCCTCCTCTCACCCTGCTTCCTGCTCTCCCCACACAGATTTTTATCTGATCGTCCCTGTTACGGCTCTAGGAGACTGAGGTTTAAGTTTCCCCTCTGCCTATGGAGGAGAACCTGTATTTGTAGTAAGAGAGCATGGTCATTTGATTGAGCTGCTGCTGCATTGGTCATTTGGAGTAATGCTGTCTCTGTCTTGCCTATTAAATCCTAACAGCTTTAATCAAGTGGGGAGGCTTGAAGCCAGGTCCTGTAGCCGAGGGGTTTTCCTGACTCCACAGGAGTGCACAGGAGATGGAGGGATTCAACCAGCAGGGTGCACAAGTAAATCTGGGTTTGCTCAGGCAGAGGAGGGATATCTCTGTGGATGCACTGTGAGCACATGGTCTTTAACTGCTGGCTTGCGGAAAAGAAAAAAATGGTCCTGACTTCACTGGGGTAACATAAACTGAGGGGCTGCCAGATTGAGGTGGGAGAGGAGTCTTGATTTGAGTCTGGATTGTTCTGCTAAGTTATCTATTAATATAACAGCAACATAAACACCAGTTTAAGACCTTTTGTGCATCAGCTTCCTTGACAGTTGGGTCTGAGGCTTGGACCCTGTCTGAGCTTCTTCTTCCTCTCTGAAAAAGCCTCCTGATGTGAAGATTGCCTTATCATGACAACCTCAACTCAACTGAGTGTTTGGAGACATTCTTTAGATGAGATAAGTTTCCTTTTTGCATGAAAAAAAAAAAAGAAAGAAAAATGAGGAACATTGGTGCACTAAGGATTAATAGAAATTTTTCTTCTTAAACAGTTTTAAAGTCTAAGAGACTGCTACTATGTCTAGCTGCTCTGGTTTCAAGGAGAGAGGCAAACAATGCTTGTCAAACTTGACTCTGAAAAGACACTAGCTTTTTCTGTGGTGGTACCCCTCAGTTTCCATTGCACTGACTTGTCCTATTTTAAATTTGTAATGAAAGAAAAAATTCTAAAGCTGGTAATCATGCGCCTTCCTTGTATAAAAACACATCTTGTTTTTATCATCAGTAACCTGCACTAGACAAGAGCTCTGACACATACATTTCAGGATAGATTAGGAATTGCCTGCTCCATTTGCATAACATTAAAATCACTGTCTAGATACACAAAATAAAATGAATACCTTCCTGATTCTCTAGTATGGGCTTGCATAAAAACGATTTCACCCTTTTTTTTTCCCATGAAAGCAACAGCCCCTTTCTTTATTTAGTAGATTGGGTGAGTAGGATTTGATAGCTGAGTGAGGGGATACCTATGTAATTCATTTTTCTTGAACAGCATGCTTACTGCATTTAAAAAAATATGGGGTACGGGCAGGGGGGAAGCGTTGCAAAAAAGCATATGGAGAATGTGACAGGCTGGCAATATCTGAGTCCCCATCATTCCTTGCAGCTGCCAGAAGCCAACCGCTCATCTTTCCAAACCACAGGCTCATGCTGGTAATGATATGATTTCCTCTATCTTGTGTTTTGTGTTTGTGCTCCAAGAAAAGCAACCCCCTCAAAACTCTACACACTCAGTTAATCAAGATAGCATTGGCTTCTCTCATCCTACTGTAGTGATTCTTGCAGTGGTGGGACAAGGATCTGGGGGCTTCATCTTCTGTCCCAAGCAGTGTTCACTGTCATTCATGTTTTTCTTGATTGCCTTGAGCTTTGTCCTCTTTCTGACTACTAAGTAGCACCTCACCAACTGAAAAAAAAAGGAAGGGGACTTCATATAATTTGGTTTCATACTATTATAAAATGTTTATTATTTCACTTTCTTGAGAAGGTAATCTGCATATTACAAGAAAAAAATGTAAAGTCAAGATTTTTTTTTTCTTGTTGTTGCATTTATCATCACTGTTCTGTATTGAGGGCTTTTAAAATCCTGGCTCTGTCAATAAGCGTTGAAAATAATCGATATCTTACAAAGAGAAGTAAGGCTACATTGGTGCTGAAAGTACTCATGTTCACTGATTTCTTATGATGGGAAATAACTTCCAGTTTATTCTTCAAACAGCCATCTTATAGTTCACATGAAGCCTTCCCCACTATATTACAAGTTTAAATGTGGGTCTTTCTATGCCTATTAAGAACAGGCTTTTAACTTTAAGAAACCTTAATTCTCGTTTACTCAAGGCCAGAGAATGAAAACTTCAAAACAACAAAAGAAATAGTAGACTGGTAGGTGTTCCCAGTGAGGAGCAACATGGGTGAGAGCAAAGATTCGTGTTTGGAAAAGAAATTGTTTCTTTTGGTGGAGGGAAGTTGCAAAGGCCCATTGAATATCAGAGCTTACATTTTGATAGGCAGTAAAGGTCTTACATTTTGATAGGTCAGAAAGGTCTCAAAAAAACCCCTCAGATTCATTTGTTTTAAGCAATGGAATGAATTGTGGATGAAGGTATCTAGGAAAAGATTCTACTTGCTTAAAGGGGTAGGCAAACAAAATGAACCCTCTATCCATATTCTGAATGATCATGACTGGAGCTTGTCATGATGAAAAATAATTTATGAGAAAGAATACTGCAGCAATCAAGATACAAGGGGATGAGAACACAGAGTTAGCTGTTTAGCTGTTAACTGTTGGATGTATAGAAATAGTTCTCAAGTGTTTGAAATAGTCTGCGAAAAACATGAGAGAGTTCTGAGTTCAGGATGGGGATTTGAGGTGACAATGTGAGAAAAGAAGCAGGATGCTGATTTTGCATACTATTATTCAGAAGGAGGTAGTGGTCAGAACCCAAGGGAGAGAAGTGATATCTGGTTTGGCACTGTTGAACTTGGGCTTAGAGAAGTATTCTCAAAGGCATGTTAGAGAAGGCTGAATTTTCAGTTTGAACAGAAAATTACAGAAACCAGACAGTCTGTCAGTATGGAAATGCTAGCTAAAACATTAATTGGAAAAGTACCTTACATTGTCTTATTTTGGAGAAGTGTGGGATGAAGAGGTCTAGGACAGATCCCAGAAGCCTGCCCAAGAAAAAGGTTAAAGAGCAAGTGGAACTTCCAAAGATCATAATGAAACTAGGAGGAGAACCTAAAGTCAGCACTGGTTTTGAAGCCATCAAGACAAAGGGAGATAATGTTAAAGAATGCAGACAGGGCAAGAAGGAAAAGTATAACAAATTCTGGCTGGCTATTAAATTGGCTGTAAAGTGATCATTAGAGATTTTGACCAGAACAGCTGGGGGTGGTGAGAAGGATATCTCTATATCCTTGCCCATACTGATTATACTTCACAGGCATCTGGCTAGGCTACTGTGTAAGACAGAATATTGGGTTAGATGGTCCTCTGATCTGACCAAGTTCAGCTGTTCCCAATTTCAGTGGAGTAAAAGGTGCAGAAACTAGATTAGACACTCTTAGGGTGGAAATGGAATACAGGAAATCTTATCAGTGCTTGCAGACAGTCCACTCAATGTGTTCAGATACAAAAGGGAAATGTAGGAGGTAACTAGCCAGGCAAGGGAAGTCAAGAATGGGAGAGCCTGCTGTAGAATTGGCATGGGAACAGGGGAGATGGATTAGCACTAGTAATGAAGGGAGTAAGAATGGGTGTGAGGGAGATTGAAGGAAGATTTGGTGGACAGTTACTGGGGACACTGGAAGAATTAGAGGAAAATAATTGCAAAATTCCTGTGCCTGTGGGAGTGGTGAAGGGAAGTAGCAGGACATGTAGGAAGAAAAGTGGTCTGTTGGGAGTTCAGAGGTCACACCAAGCCAATATGCAATTGTTACACCTTTGCAAATTATGAACAGAAGTGACAGTGAAGTAAAATTGAAGCCATCTGATATTAAATTATTGATATAAGGATGCAATAGAAGCATTTTTGTGCACACACAGCTTGCAGTACTTTGGTCAGACAGCTGTATGCAATGCTGACCAAGTGCTACAGTTGCCTCTGAAAGAGTAAAGAAAGCACAATTCTCTCAGTATTTTGGATTTACCTTTGGGGCTGCCAAATGTGTGCCTCTTCCACTAGGGGCTGCTGGATAGGTCCCTGTTGCTACACTGCATCAGCAGCAGCCAACTCTCCCCCACTCAACCTCCACCTCCCTTGTCAGTGGGAGACTGGGTGTGTCAATTGCTTAGCCCTAAGTAGTCTCACATAGAGCCCAGAAATCCAATGTATAAAATGGGTTGGCTGGAAGGTGTGCATTATACTTAGCAATTCCCTGGAAAAAGTATTTTTGGAGACTATTCTACCCAAATGGTCTAATTGAATTTTGCAAGTCCATGCCACTGTATACTGGCTTTCCTCTAGGCAGTCTGAAAATTCCAGCCTGGCCAAAATAGCAACCTTCTGGCAAATTAGTCCTAACAAAAGTGCCTTAATTTGCCACAGAACAGTCAATTTAAACTACTTAAAATACACTGAGATCTTAACTCACTTGAGGGATACAAATGTCAATATGTAGTGGTATAAATGTATCTGATAAACTGGAAGATATTTTCACCTAGCAATACTGGAGATTGGAAATAGAGGTTCCTCCCCAAAAGCCAAGCTCAGCAGACAGGTTCTGACTTTGCTTATCTATTTCTGCAGAGGACAGAAATGGGAACCCTCACTACAGTTCTTTAGAGGGTGCAAGTAGCATTTTATTACATTATTCCATTATTCATTTATTAATAAGATAAATTAAAGGCTGTGCATGTTCATGATTTTTTCTTGCTTTGCCTTAATGTAGTTAATAATCTGAAGTTACTTGTTTTTTGTAAAGCATTTCTATTCTTAAATTTTTAAATATGACAATGCTTCTAATATTTCTTCATGTTCTGAATTCTTAATGGAATGAGGGGCACTGAGAGAGTACCCATAAAGGGGGTTCATTTGTTCAGTTTTGTATATTTAAATAGCATTCTTAACTTTATTTCCTGATTAATTTTTCCTTGAAATATTACCATTTTCAGTCTGAGATCTACAAGAAAAAATCTCTCTTACAGTAGACCAAACTAGCACTTTTATAGCTACCTAGTTTGCCTTTTTGCTTTACTGAAGTGTGGAATCTAGTTATGTTTGGGATTTGAGAGTTTTGATTAAATTCTTGGGGGTTTTTTTGGTTTTTTTTTAAACTAATACTAACCTGTAGTGGCAACCACAAGAACAACAAAGTCAGGAAAAGCTTTTTTTAGCAAATGATTTCTACAAGTATTTCTAAAATAGAGGAAAAAATATGAAACTGCAGATTCTGAAACTGCTGTAGTTCTGAAATAATGGTCAAATTCTCATCTCCTCTCTTATTTCAAAGTCAGGCTCTCCATTGCAACCATCAATTGCAAGCAACAGTTACACAGAGCTTGAAGATCACAAAACAGGTCCCAGGATTCCCTGGAAATTTGTAGCTATTGTTCAGACATACACACAGAGAAATACTCCAAGAAGTTAAAAATAACAAAAATGCAGATAAATTAATGCGGAATATTGACTGCTTCAGCTGAATTCAGTAAGCACCATTGTTCACTGACTAAAAAACTGGGTCATATACATGGATGTGTACAATACTGGCTCAGCAGATGTGAGTGATAGTATTTTTTGAACCTCATATGCAGCATTTTACATGTTCAGTCTGGGTTTTATTTTTTAGAACCCTGAGCCCTACAACTGTTGGAGCTAAGCAAGAAAAATGTTCTCATTTGCTATATACCCAATTTTATCCAATTATGAGACAAACTTTTCCTCTATGTAAGAATAAGTACTTATTGATTTAAGAAGAAACAGGCATATTGATCCAAAGGAAAAATACACTGTACATGTTGATCAATATTTACCTTGCAGGACAAAACATCCTGGTATTCACTTCAAGGCATCAATATATACATATTACTGGGTGTTTGTGTCATTAAGTCAGGTAACTGGGCTAGATCTCCATCTAACAGCATAAACTCTCTTAATGATTATTTTTCTAGTCAAATATTAGTCTCTAAAGGGAAGAAGGAGTTAGAGAACCAGAAAAAAGAATAATTGTTCACCTCCCTTGAGATAAATAATACTTTTCATTAAACTCAGCTGATGCCTATCAAGAGACACTAGACTGATTATATAATATAAGCAGTGAGAAATACTCCAGATTCCTCCTAAAAGTATTTACCTATGTGGAGGTAAAATTGGCAATCTAAGCATAGATGTTTGAAGATATTTAGGTGCCTAGTTCATGATTAGTTTGATATCAATTAGCTTGTACAAAAAAGAGTTGTTTCCTTTTAATTTCCAAGGATGGGACACATCTCAGTTCACAGAATTCCTTTAAAAATTCTTTGCTATCCAGGGCTCCTCTCTTTTTCAGCCCTGCTGCAGGCCAGGGGCTTCTTCTGTTGAATTCATTGACATAGAGTTAAGCATAAATTATACAAAGATAAACTAATTATAGTGTAATGGGGCAGTCATGGTACACATTTTTTTTCTCTGACATTTCTTTTCTGTCTCATAATAGCTCTAACAGCGGGTTAATCATTTTTATTTAAATGTTTTCTTTATGGTTAATTTCACCCTAATATCACCCATCTCCATCTTGAGTCTCCTGAGGCGCCCTCTATAAAGGACACACCCAGGGAAAGGGCAGGCATGGGACAAAGAGCTACTGTGACAGTCATACCTTTAGTATGTATTCTCAACAGGATCAGCATCATAATTACAATGTCTAATACATGTTTCTTCAGACTTGAATAAATAAGATAACCCTCCCTTCAAAAAGTCTTTATCATAGCCTCATCTTAGGAATAGGCTTGAAAGCTGTGGATCCTTTTAGCATGGCTTTGCCCAGGGGAGGCCCTTCCTAGACCTGCCTGTAGCTGAAATTCATGTATAAATTCTCATCACCTTGTGTCTCATCCTTGTCAGAGACAAACCTGTCCTCTCCTGTTCATGTGCATTCAAAATTCTGGGAACATCACTGCCTTAGCACATGGTTTGGGGAGTTTTTATCCACTCCAGGCTCTCCATCTTCAGTTTAATCTAATACTTATTTACTGTACTTCTGCTGGAAGAGTCTTGTGTCCCTGACCACTCTTTCCAGCCTGCTCATTCTCTTTTCAAATCCAAATTTTATTCTTGGAGGGCTGGAAAGGATGTATCCGTATGTTCTATCCCAGATAACTCATTTTCTCCTTTGAACCTGTTTTTATCTGTGGGATAAGAGAAACTATACAAATAATACAAAACCTGATAGCAACTACAGTGAGGCTGCACTTCAGTCCCTGGCCTATTTATTTGCTTGATAGGATCTCACCTCTTCCTTGAGTTCCCTGAGCTGTGTGTAGCTGTTGGTTATCTGTTGTCTGACTAAATATAGGTCATGCACTGTTTGCACACTGCCTCACACGTGATGGGCTCCTAGACCCTGAATGGCATCTGCATTTCATATTGGCATTCAGGTAATTCAAATAACAAATAAAATAATCAATAATCTGAAGTACAGATTTTTAATAGCCCAGGTGTAAAATATTGCTTATCTGCCAGACAGGCATCCCTTTACCTAGATGAAGGGAAGAGATACAATGTTCCCTACCTCTGCTGTGCATCCACTGGAGTAAGCAGCTGTTCACTGGGAGTCAGCCAGCTGTGCTGCTATCTTCAAGCTACCATCAGTGTTTACATGGCATGGCATTGGTAGGGAGGGGAAGCTGCAGGCATGTCTTCTGTGAGCTGCTGCCCCTTGTCAGACAGATCCAGTTCCAGCCAGCCAGAGCCAAGGCCATCAGCAGTGCTGGTGGCAGCTCTGGGGAATTGTATGTAAGAAAGCTGTGCTGCAGCTGCGAGCAAATGTAAGAGAAGGAGCAAATACCAAGACCAATGTGAAGAAGGAAGAAGAGGTGCTCCAGGTGCTGGAGCAGAGGTTCCCCAACAGCCCAGGGAGAAGACCATGGCAAAGCAGGTTATGCCTTGAAGCCCACAGAGTATCTCAGTGGAGCAGATATCCACCCTGAAGATCAAGGAGGACCCTATGCCACAACAGGTGAATGTGCCCCAAAAGAAGTTGCATCTCATGGAGAGATCATGCTGAATCAGTTCCCAGCAGGATATGAAATGCAGTCCAGGGAGAGGAGCACACACGGGAGCAGGTTTTCTGAGAGGAATTTTGACCCCATGGGGTAAGGAACCTGGTATAATCGACTCCTGAAAGACTGCAAACCATGGGAAGGATCCATGTTGGAGCAGTACATGAAGTCCCTCCCATGAGAGTGACTCCATGGAGCAGGGAAACAGTGTGATGAAAAAGGTGTGGAAAAAATGAAGTGTTATGAGCTGACCACAAATCTCATTCCTCAAACTTCTGCAGCACTCAGCGGGGAGGACACAGAAAAATCAGAATTGAAGCTGAGCCTAGGAAGAAAGCAATGGAGGGAGGTGGATTTTAGGGTTTTTTTTGTTGTTGTTTGGTTTTTTGTTTGTTTGTTTTGTATTTTTCCTATTCTTCTCTGTTGTTAATTGGCTATAAAATAAATTCATTTCCCCATGCTGAGTCTCTTTCCCCATCATGGTAGTCAGTGAGTGAGCTCTGGGTCCTTACCTTGACCCATGACTTTTTTCTTGGTATTTTCTCCCCCTGTCCTGCTGAGGAAGGGGAGCCAGGGACTGTCTTGGTGATCACCTGGCAGCCAGCCGAGGTTAATCCATCTCAAGCTCACAGCTGGCTTGTCATCTGGCCAGCTCAATGTGAAGGCAGAGAAGGTTCAGCCTGCCCTGAAGATATGCCCTTATAATGGATTCCTTTACCACACTTTCTGAAATTCTCAAAATGTTTATGGTGTCCTCTGAATACCCTTGTGAAATAGAGAAGTGTTAACATTGCCATTTTCTCCAAGGAACTCTGGTACAAAGACACTGAATGGTTCACTTAAAACTGCAGAGTGAATTCTATCCAATCATCTTGCTTGGAATGCAGCAGTGGTCTCCAGAGCTTGCTTTATCTCTGTTAGCAATAGAAGACATCTCCCTCTTGGATTCCTTAACAGAAACTCTTAACTGCTATTAAATATTAAAGGTTTTGAACAAGTGATAGAGATCACAATGGTACTCGTACCACAGTGGCACTCTGATCACATACATACTTGCCATCACTAGCTATAAAGAAAATAATCCAGAGAGATATACATTCTCAGCTATATTGAAATACATTGGAATAGGAAGCCATGAAAATAAGCTTACTTAAAATGGGTTTGTTTTTCTAGCCTCAAGATATTTCTCATAAGTGCAGCAAGTATCAGAAGTTATAATTAATCTCTAACTATGCACAAGAGCAGTATCCTGAGCCAGGTGGGGCCTGTAGAAGATGGCAGATCTCATGACACCAGACTTTTTTTCCAGGGCCAAATGAGTGTACTTATAAAGCTGAATTAAACTTTTTAATACAAATGTTCAGTGAAAACAAATCTGTCACAGAATGAGTACGAGATCCACTAAAAGGTGAATTCTTGCCATTTTTGGACAGTTCAGAAACAACCATATATGATTCACATAATCAAATAAAACAATTGAATATTGAAACAGCAGGCAATGCAATTGTGCAGAGATTCTCACTAAATATATATCAGTAGTAAGTTAACTTAAAAAAATAGGATTTGTTACTGAAGATTTTATGAGCAGTGATGTTGAATCAACCCTCCAAATATTAGCAGTGCTGTTAATAGTTTACTCTTTCTGAAAATTGAGAGTAACATACTTCTGAATCTTTCTAATCTGACTTCATTGGAGATCTGTGGCTTGAAAAAAATAGACAAGAAACCTTAAAAGATGGATTTAAAATAAAATGAAAAAGTAAACCCCTATGACCAGTACGTCAGTTCATTAACACAACTCTTCATTGCTTTCTGTTTCTTAGTAGAGAGCACTGAAATTACAGCAGAGTTGTATCATTTCACCTTTGCCAGAAAATCCACCAGATTTTTTAAGATTTTTTATCTGTCCATATAAATTTTTAGGGGGTAATCATAAGAGTAGTTGAGGAAGAAAGTGAAGTGTCCATTTGGCAACCAACTACCATTCTTCCTAATTAAGCCAAGATTAAAGCCATGCAAAAATGGATTTATATCTTTTTCCTACTTCCAGTTACCTTCTCATGTAGGTATAATTTTGGCAGTAGTCCCTCAAGAGAAATGTTAGTCAGCCCTTACACAATTCTATTAGTGGAGAAATGCCTGATTAACAATGCTGTTCTTGTAATAGATCCAGTGTTTGACTAGGTTCAGAAACATCTTCATCTCTGCCTGGGTAGTACAAAAGTCATAAACACTGTGATCTTCATCTTGTAAACAGACAGCTCTAGCACCTCCATGTAATATATGTTAAAAAAAAAGGGCAAAAAATATACAAACCAAACAATTTGATCCTCAGATGCAATGGATGGCCAAAGGAACTGTGTGATAAACCCTCTTAATTCAGCTCCTTTTGTATAGATTACTTTTACCACACTTTTCTGAGAAGAAAATTAGTTGAGACATTTAAACTGAAGTACAGCCTTAACGGTACAAGTTTGGAAGGGATCAGTAAGAGAAAAGTTAACAAGAGAGAACATTTTTCTTTTTAAATTTGTATGTATATTTAATGATCTCTGAAAAACAGATTATTGCCTTTTTCTTATACCAGGCTCTTTAGATCATCTCATCCACCCCCATTGCTGAAGAAGGGTCAGCCAGAGCAGGTTGCCCAGGACCAAATCCAGCTGGGTTTTGAATATCTGTACAGTTGGACACTCCACAACCTCTCTGGTAATTGTGTTCAAATGTTTGAACACTTAGAGTAGAAAAAGTACTTCTTTGCTTTCAGGTGAAATTTCCTTCACCCCTTTTCTCTTGTCCTAGCAGTGAGAACCATTGAGGAGAACCTGCCTGCTTCTTCTCCCTTTTTTCCCATCATGTATTTAGATATGAAGATCCCTTTGGCTGTCTATTTCTGAGGCTGGATAGCCCCAGCTCTCCCAGTCTTTCCTCATAGGAGAGGTGTTCTAGCCCCTTCAGTGTCTTTCTTGCCCTGGGTTGGACACTGCATGTTTTCCCTCCTGTCTGATTGAAGAGTTCTGGAAACCTTGCAGATACATACTAGAAACATACTACTAGGTACATACTCTACATAAATTACTGGGGTCCTGTTCTGAGGCATTTTAAGAAAAAGAAATATCAAATCATTTTACATTTGTAATTCTGAACAAAGCACTTCTCTTCTTAGTTTTGTTAGAAATCTAGAGTAATTATGGCACTTCAGTAGCTGTTTCCAGATGTAAATGGATGTTGAATTTTGAATATGTTGAATATGTTCTATGTAAAGTTAGTGTAAAAAAAGAAGCATAAACTAAACTTTTCATTTAAAATAGCTGAAGCAGCAAAATTTTGTCCATAGGCCATAGGGAGTATTTCAAAACAGAGAGACTGAATTTTGGTTTCAGTTACATTTCAGTTACATGCCATGTTTCTATATGCAAAGTCATTGCTGGGTAGTCTTCAAAGCAAAAAGTGTCACTCCTGCAAGCCTAGTTTTATCCTAGCTGAGGGTGCTGTTGGTGACAGCAGTGTCTCAGTACTCTGTAGTCAGAACTTTCCTATTGTAGAAAGAAATTGTGTCCTGCTCTCTTCCTTTGACACCAAGGTATTACTGTATGTAACCAAGTCCCTGACAAAACTGATTAGCCTGTCATCAAGAATGCCCCGTCTTGCTCAACAGACTGGGCAATTCATGTTGCCTGGGAAGACAACAGCTTGTGATAAAGTGACACCTATTATCTAGCACCTCTGTGCACTGCCTAAAGATAAACAGCAATAACTACAGTGTGTCAATCCTGTGAAATGGAGTGGTGGTGTCCCTGGTTCCTATCTCCATCATACTTGTCCTGTAGGCAGACCCAAAGGCCAATTGTTCTTCCAACAGGTTCTTCAGGTTACAAAAGCCATCTGAGTGAAAATGCCAGAGATCAACCAGCAAAACAAGGAGATAACAAGTCAGATGTGAATGAGATTTCCTGAATTTGTCCTGAATTTGTTCTTAGCTTTGGTCCAGATGCAGCTATGAGCAGAAAATTTTAGAAAGGACGCTTTTCAAACAGTGATATGACAGAATGTGTGGGACTGATGATGTCTCTGGTATGTCCCTTCCCAAGTGTTTTGTGCATGTGTAAATGGATGTGTGCTTATGCACACCCATAACCAGAGCATTTGATTATACTGAAATTATAAATACATGAAAACTTGAGATTGTCCTGGCTGAAGAGCAACTGTGATTCAGCTTCATGGTTACACATCAGTCGATGAACAGTCATACAATATGCACCTCTCCTTGATGCCAGAAGTGTCTGTAGTCATATTCAGCCTATTACATTTCCTTAATATAAAATATTCTTCTACATTAAAGAAAAAAAAAGAAGAAAACAAACAAAAAAATCCACAAACAAACCCCCTTCTCTTCCCATACACTATTCCTAAAAAGGAAAGAAGTTAACAAAACCACTGATGACAAACTGTTATTCACTTTCACCTACACACAGATTAAAATCTCACATAGCTGATCATGTCATCCACGTTTCCTTGCATTGTTACAGCAATTACTTATCTCATGTTGGTGTTAGTGTCTATAAGGCATTAAGACATTCTCTGGCCTCTCAGTAAGCAGCTAGCAAAGAAAGAGTGGAAGAGGCTGAAGTGCAGAAAACCATATGAGGGGGGCTTTTGAATCTTACACAGGTGACTAAACAGTAGTATGGTAGAAATTAGTGGAAAAATACACAGCCTGGAGAGAGAAAGGGACTTGTAGTTGAGTTCAGAGAGGTCAGCTGGTGAAAGAAGTTATGTGGGGAAAAAAGTCTGAAATGCTTATACATAATGAGATGCTTGCATTATAGGAGAGATCAAGTAAAGGACAGTGGGAAGCCAGCGTAAATTGGGGGAAAGGTGAGTAAGTATGTGGTAACAGTGCCTGAGGAGTCAGCACAGCAAGGCAGAGAGGAAAACTACATGAACAGATTGATGGGAAAGAAAGAAGATCTTGGTGGGGATATTTTCTATTTATATGTCTATAGCACAGGTGGTATTTCCCGTGATGTGTAAGGAGAGGAAAATGTGGAATTTTGAGATGCTTTTGAGATAAAAGCATTAGAGCTCTGCTGAGAGGTCAGAGTTCTTTTCTAAAGCTAAAAATCTGAGACTATAGTTTAATGGATCAAATGTTTTATTCTAAACAAAAGTCTATTAAATGTTAGACATTGTGCAATTGGAGCAGCGATCGGTATTTCCTAAGTAATATTCAAATACCTGCCAATCAACTACTTCGTGTGAGGTCCATGATATTTTTAAGCATTTCTGGCACTCCAAACTATGAAGAGCCCTCTGAGAGGAGAATAGTCCAGTGGGGGATTTCTCAGGGTGAGGGAACTAGTTACGACAAGGACTGTGAAATGAGCTGGTCACACTTAGCATTATAGTAGAAAGCATGGTTCATGGGAGATTTCTGACTGTAGAATTCAACATCTATTACCCTTTTTTACCTCTGAAAAATCACCATGTTTCTTTTAAATCTTCACCATCCTCATCTTGATCAGATATTCTGTATTCCAAACTGAATGAGAACTTCCCACCCAACCAGTTCAGAAGCCCACAAGCAAACCCTCTGAAAAATTAGAACTAAAATAAAAATTTTGTGACGGAAACCCAAGAGAAACACCTGCCTGGTACACTCCAGCTGTTGCACATAATATGCATGCTCTGTTCTTTACACTTTTTTATTGATTCTCAATTCGCAAATCTTTTCTGTTGTACTTTTATATTTAATCATCAGCACCTGCCTGGTAATGGAGTGAAGCAGCATGACTGTGGCATGCTGTCCATTTGCAGGATTCAGGTTGGTAAGACTGCTGCAGGAAAGCAATAAATGGGAAGTGGTAGTACACAGCAGTAGAAACACAGTAGCTCCTGCAATACTAATTACCATTTGTATTTAAAAATAAATCTGAAAGAAACCATTCATTGTGCAGTCTTGTTAGATGCTTCCCACAATAAATCTAGCAATGGAAAAGCCTCTTTGGCAGATATCAACTGCTGTAAGACTTAGCTGGCAGTGAATTAGACGACTCTAAGGCCACTCTTTTTTTTTTTCCCTCTACATTGCTCTCCCTTTACAGCCCACTTTGGCTCATCCTAAATTCCCAGTAATGTCACTGGAAATACCGCAAGGGGAGGATTGTAGAATCTGACTCCTCAGGCAAGTACCTGAGTGTGCATCTGCAAGTATCCCTCAACAGATCTCTTTGAAGAAGCTCTGGACTTGGGGCACGTCACCGGGACAGTGAAGGTCTCTTCACACAGGCCACTGCTGCTCGCCCAGCAAGGAGCTTGCTGCACCTGAGAGAGCCTGGGACCAGTGAGCTCAGTGCTGCCGTGGCTGTGCTGCTGGTCACTCTCCAGGGTGCCGGTGGTAAAAGGATTTTTCACAACATCTACTGAGTATAGAGAGCTCCTATGAGCTGTTAACAAACCTAAACAGAGTGAATAACAGAAGATCACATCTCACAAGATTCAACCTTAACAGGCTCAGCTCACACATGTCTAGCAACTTAATTTTGACCTCAAAACTTTGTCAAGTATTTAATGGGACATGGCTTGTGCAGTGTAAAATCTGCCTTTAAAAATATATGCCAATCAATTCCCCCTTGGTGTGCTGGAGCACAGAGGCCCTGTGGCAGCTGGAGCACAGGAGAGCAGCAAACAGCTCCTGAGAGCTATTCCCCAGTGGAGTGTCAGTCCTTTTTCTTTGAAACATCCAAACACATCCATATCTGTGGAAAGTTGCTGAGTTCCCTTGAGTTAACCATCTTCTGCTTTTGAAGGTGTCTGGTGAAGCTCTTCCTGCCTGTATTCCCGGTCCTGCTGAGGATGAGCTCTTTGTGATTTGCTGGAGAAAAGTACTAACTGCAAGGCACATGGTGGCACCTTTCTCTGGATCTTTTGTAAATCTCTTTCTTTCTTTTTACTGCCTGAGAGTGCCAGGTGTTCTACTCATCAAATGCTCTTGATTCCCTGTATGCAAACCTGCTGGAAGACATGGGGTTCTTCTGGAATAAATATGAGAATTTGCCTCTGAGTTTCAACCCTACCAGATCCATAAAGTCTATTTATAAGTTACAATAAAAGGAGGGTTCTGCATCTCTTTAGAGATGCAGTGTGAAAAGTGTGAAAAATCAAAAAATTGAGAAGCCCCAGGTCTCATCTCACACATACCCAGAAACTATCCCAGTTTGTGAAGCACAAAGCAGTCACATCTGCAGAGCTTCTCTGAGGGAAGGAGTGCCTGAAATAAATCTCCTGGTACAGTCTTATTATTTCTGTTCTTAAAAAAAGTCCAACTTACCCTCAGAGACCTAATTTTGTTCTATAGGACAAACTTTTAGGAAGTAGTAAACAGTTTCTGTTTCAAAAAACTTGCATTCTAAGCTCCTGATCTTTCCAATGCCTACTTGCTTAGCTTTTTTTTTTTTTAATCCATGAGATTATACACATGCATAAAGCTATGCCTAAACTTTTGTCATATGAGAGCAAAGATAAAGGTAGGATGTGAGAAAGGAAGTATTTTTTATCCACATCTTGAGGATGAGGAACTGAAGCACAGCAAAAAAATAGATCCTCATCCTCCACAGAGTGTAAATGTGCTTAATTCTTAAGCATGAGTAATTTCCATCAGGTTTGACATGCCCTCCGGACTGAAGAGTTAGGTCTGGGTTTCAGTTACTGTCTCTGCCACCGATTTTAAGTAAGTTATTTAAGTTCTGCTGCGGCGGTTAAATTCAAGTGCACAAAAAGCGCGGGACGCGTTTTGCACGGGATGGGAAAGACTAGGTTGAAGTAAAGAAGGATGATCTGACCCCTTTGCTCGGGAGGTGGATGCCTGCAGCTGACGGTCTGTGACTCTGGGCCCTATCGCTGTGCCTGGTAGCTGCCTGCCGTGTGGGGACACCCGAGTCCCGGCACCGCATGAGTCCGGCCCCGGGAGCCTCCGTGGGGCGGCGCGGAGCTCGGCCCCTCTCCCGCGCTTCCAGCTGCGCGCAGCCGGCGGGGCGCCCCGGGAACAGGTGAGCAGGTGAATGTCCCTCCGTCCCGAGGGCCGCCGCTCGCCCGCCGCCGTCCCGAGCCCCGGCGGGGCGGGGGCGCCGCGGGCGCGGAGCGGGCGGCGGCCGCGCGGGGCGGAGGGCGGGAGGCGAGCGGGAGCGGCGGGGGAGGGACCGGGCGCGGAGCCGCCGCCCGCGGGGCAGCGCCGGCACATGGAGCGGCGCCAGCCGCCGCCACAGCTGCCGCCCGCCCCGGCCCCGGCATAGCAGGTACCGCGGGGCGGGGGGTCCCGGGCGGGCACCGGCTCCAGCCCCCGGGGCGAGCGGGGCGTCAGCCCCGGGCGGCTGCGGGGCGCGGGCGAGGAGGGGCCGTGCGGAGCCTGTGCTGCCGCCGAGAAGTTGCCGGGCTCGTTAAGTGGGAGACTGCGGAGCCCGGTCATCCCATCCCATCCAATCCCATCCCATCTCTTTCTCTCCCTTCTCCCCGTCCCACACGCTTTTTTTTTTTTTTTTTTTTTTTTTTTTGTTTGTTTGTTTGTTTTTTTTTAAATTTGAAAACATTGAGCCGAACATACAGCTCGGGTGTAATCCAGGCGTTTTAGAGTGCTTTCTTAAAATTTCAGAGATGAGTAGCCATGAGGAGCTGGCCGAGATGGGGTATTCATTGATTCAAATGCGGATTGGTCTGCGTTCTTGAGTCAGCTACAGCACTTAGGTTCAGTCTAAGCCCGCGTTCCGAGTGCTTGCGCCTGTAGTTTGCAGAGGGGAGGCAGATACGGAGGTCGTAAAAACTATTAGGAAATTGTAAAATTATCAGCCCCAGTGCGCTTGAGGGGAACGGCATTAGAGAAGTTGCTGACTTCCGAACAGCGGTGGCACCAGAAGTTTTCCTCCTTGCCATAGAGCCTGTCACAGCTGGAGGGTTTTTTTCACCCTGCTCCGCAAAGTTGCCCTCTCTGTGAAGGGACGGTTTCGCTCTCCTGTCGTTGCTAAAGAAGATGCACTTAGTTAGAAACTGTGTGTGTGAAGAAATGAGTTCCCACTGCAGCAGTCGGTTCTAAGGAAACTTTTAATTTTGTGCTTCAAGAAACCTGATTACTTCTTGGATTGCTTTTCTACCTTGGTTTAGAAGGTATGGTAACACTGCCAGACATTGTACAAAGCATTCTGCTTCCAAAATTGTTAAAAGTTAATAATACTGTGTCAGAAAATTTTGTAGTGTATGATTGCAAATTATCTCAAAAAAGCGATGTTTTGTGGGATGCAAGAATTTTTAGACCTGTATGGCCACTGGCTTAAAGTATTGAAATTGTTGTAGAAGAATATAATGTTATTTCTTTTTACTTTTTCTTGCTATCTTTTTCCTTTTCTTTTCTTTTTTTTCCTTTCACTTAGTGCAAGAGGTATTTTCAAGGACTTTGTGTAGAGATTAGAATTTAGGATTTAGAGCTTCTTGACTACGTATTTTTCTTTCCGATATCTGGATGCTACCAAGCTTACATCGATATGCATTTACTGTCCAGATGTCCAAACCTTACCCAAATTAAATAAACCAGGAATATAATCCTGGGTATATTTTGTGCATTCACATTAATAACCCATTTTCTAGACTTTAATAGTTTAGTTTTAAAATTCGAAGCTGTGTCATTGTGAGGTCCAAATCCTTTAAAAGACACGCTTTGTTATTTTCAGTTGACTGCTCACATCAGTTGTAACTCACGCACTCTGCAGTACCATGGAGTATGACTTGCTGTTAAACGTTATAAATTATCATTGAAATGTAAAGAAAAAGCATATTGATGTGTTGCATTTAGAAGTAAGTACTAAAATTCCTTTCAAATACTTGGAAATACTTTATCTGAATCAGCTAAGCAGGGGCATATTCTGAGTGGCTTGTGGCACTGCTCTCTCACCTGCTAGTGAATTGCTTAGTTTAAGGTGTTTGAAGCCTTAGTGAAATAGAAAAATGAAGTATGCAATGCCTTTAGCTTCTGAATTTTTCAAACAAAATTTTTGCACTTAGGTAACTTTATTTATTCTTTGTTCTCTTCGTTACTGAGGGAAAATGTAAGTCCAAAAAAGTGCTAATGGATTTGACTATGTTACCATGAAAATTCCCTGTTCATGGGTTAATATAACAGCTGATACAGTAGTTGATACTATGTCTCTTTTCTAAAAGGTTTAATTGCTCCCTTGCATAGACTTCTTTCTAACATTGGCATGGTCTGCTTTGATTTTAACTCATGTTGGTCAAAAAACTGAATAAAAACCACAAGATATACTGCTTAGAGTGCATTATGTGCCCACCTCCTCAATCCTTAGCAAAACTCTACCAAGTTTTAGTTACATGGCTGTGTACCTTACTTCTTTGTCAAAGCCTTTGAAACTGAAGCCTGAAGAGATGAGAAACCAAGTGCCATGTGCAAGACCAAAGACTCTTAAAACAGTTCATGTCCTTCTGATAGCTGTCTGTAGCAGAACTGCGGGGGGGAAGTGTCCGAAATACTGCAGAGCTCTGCACTTTATGTAGTTCATGTTTCTATTATCCCAGACGTGCTTCCAACCTTAAAGATTTTCTCACAAATTTTAGTATTGGTGACTACCCAGGTGCTCTTTTCCATATTTTTCTTTGGGGTTTTTTATTTGAGTTTTTTTTTTTCTGGAGTAAAGTAGGTGAAACTCAGAACATTATATACTGCAAGTTTATGAAAAAATATAAATAGAAATTATATCCCTAATTATATGGTAAATTTAAGATAAAAACCAAGGAGAAATCAGGTTTACCCACTGAGTGAGAAGACTGACCAGACTAAAGTCAATATAAGTCCAGTGCTGGACATTCCCAGAATTCAGGACTTCAAACCTAGTGCACTGATCCTTGCAAGAGTCCTCTACCTACTGGATATGGCTTCAAGGGGAAATGACAGAAACACAGAAGCATAATATGAAATTGTACTGACTGTCCTGATTGAGTCAGGAAGGAGTGATGGACTCTAGTATTTGAAGAGTAATCACTATTGTCTCTGGGCCAATGTAAAGATGGGAAGACAAGGGCAGAGGACTCTTTGCCCTTTATGCTCCCAGTAACTGGAGAAGCTTAGACACTAATCCTATGTGCATCCTTTATCCTAGCTGAGTATTTCTCAGGGTGGCTACTTAACTAAAAGTGAGAAAAGTGCCTTGGCATGTTTTTAGTAGGTCTCAAACTCCTGAGTTGTATTAGAGAGATAAGCTTGTCATATACCTCAGACTTTCAACCCCAGCTCCCAGCTGCTAGTACTCCCTCCAGGAATGATCTGGTCGCTTGCTCCCTTTTATAAACATGAACAACACCTTTGTCATTTGTGTTGCATTCAGAGTACTATTTAAAAATGCAATAGTATCCATCTCAGCATTACTGTAGCAGTTTTCCTTTCCCTTGTGGACCTTAATACCAAAAACCTGGTCTGCTTGCCGCTTCCACTGCATAGCAATGCAGAAATGTAACTGGATAACCAATCCATGGAGTTTTACAGCAATGCAAAACTTCTTTCTCATCATTAAAATTGGATAACTCCAAAATGAAGCCAAAAACATTTCCAGACATATTTTATTTGAGCTAAGGTACTTCTTATATTAACACTACAATTTTGCAGAAAACAAGGAAATGGGTCCAGTCTGTATTTCAGCAACAAAAAGCAAGGGCATAATGAATTGTATGCTGTTCTGGCAGATCATTTTTGGAAATGTTCTCTTAAAAAGTCCAGAAGATATCGAAAGTCATGGATTGCAGCCTAATTGTGTGGCTCTATGTCAGGAAAAACTTCCACTGAAGGCTTGTGGGACTTTTTTTTTCCTGTTTTATGTGCAAGAAAAGCTGGATCCATAGTAATTTTTGTTTTTTGGTCAAGATTCACATATGTATTTCATTACATTTTGATCAGTCATTACTTTCTACTATTATTAAAAGTAATAGAATTAGACCAAAAATCATAGTAAAATAGTAGAATTTAGTGTAGCAATAATGGAATCTTTGGAAAATGTTGTCATCCTTATGAGAGTAGAGCAGGATGCACTGCTGGCTCCCCTGGAATTCCCCTCCCAAGTGACAAACACCACTTTTCTAACACATATAAAATTACTCAGAAAGAAAGAACACTGGGAATACATTATGCCAGTTGAGAAGTGGAAGATAAGGACTCTCACTGGTGTTTTCTGGGACTATAATTCTTTGGAAAGCTTTTTTAAATGCTTGCAACTCAATGCAAGAGTCAAAAGAGGAAAGACCTATTCTTCACAGGTATTATTTCTGTAATCCAAAGATTAATTTTGCTCCCCCCACCCGACACTGGAGTGGCAAAAGTGTTTAGAGATGAGTGTGAATGCCATATGAGGCAAGGCTGACTGCCTCAGTCTTGTCAGCTTTATAGCATTTTTTTAAACAGGAGGCTACTTTAAATACCTTCCACTCATCCAAAGTAGCTGCAGGAGTTTTCTCTCTCCAGTAGCTATCCAGCAAAGTGGACTGACTTCAGCTGGAAAACTCCCTTCTTCCAAGGTCAACTGTGGCTTTTTGTCCCTTTATCAATCTATACATAAACCTGACTACAACTCAACAAAAGTTTTGTTTGCTCCCTAAATTTAAAAAGAATTATGGTATGTTGCAATCATCTTTATTAAAACCATGACAACTTCTGCCTACCCTTCTCCTTCAGAACAGATTCGTCCATGCTTTAAGGTGGTGAGCAAGAAGAGAGCAAGGGGTTTTTGCACTAAGCAGTTTACCACCAACATTGTGGTGGCTGCAAAAGTAGGTCCTAGCTCTGAAAAGATACATGCATGTTCTCAGCTTTGTTTTGTACCATTGGAAATTCTTGGGGATAGAACCATGCAGGTTTGGGAGTTTCATAGCACACTCATGCTTCCTGTATAAATGCTTCCAAAGGCCATTCAGACTGCAAGTTTGGATGAGTATTCACACTGAAATCATCGTATTTTTTAGGCCATGGGAACTGTCCACTTCTCTTGCTTATTTTGCTTATTTCATGTGAAATATTTACATTTCTTCTTCTGATTCCACTTGCTCTAGCTTTCCCAGTGAAAGAGAAACTTGCTCTGTAAGAGAGATCAGATTCCCCGCTGAATTGTTTCATTTTTCTGTTTGTTTCAACTCACTGAGAATAGCAGAGCAATTGCAGTATAAAGCTGTAATTGACCATAGTGGATTGGACCCAAATGTTTGCCAAAGCAGAGTCAGTTAACTAAAATATATAGTATGGAGGAACTTGCTAATTTGCTTTAATTTTAGGAGTTATTTTAGGAGTTATTTAAGGGTAAAAAAAACCAAAAAAAACCCACACCAATCTCTAATATGCTTATACAGGCTGGTAATGTCCTTTAATAATCTAACATCCTGAACAGTTTGAAGGGAAATTAGGAAGCAACTCTGTGATCATGAAGCAGAGTTACTGAAACCTTCTATAATTCGGACAAATTGACTACTGATATTATGTAGGGTATACTCGGCAATAACAATTCTCGGCATGAAGAGGTGCTTTTATGTTCTCTCTATTGCATATTTAGATACACTGTGGTGAGGACATCCTATACTTTTTAAATCAGATAAATAGATATATACAAAAAGTACAGCTCTTTCGTCTGCTGTTTGCCTCCCCTTGAGTGAGAGCTCTGGAAGAATATCTAAGAGCTCTATTTGGCCACTTGAGAATATGCTGTGTTCTTAGATTGAGTGCCTTAATTTACACCCCTCACCTTTTATAGTCGGTTTATTTATAAAATGTAAGTGTGTGCGTTTTCTTTGTCCTGGTGAATTTATTCCACTTTTCTGCTTGATTTTTAGTGAATAAAGGTGACAGGGTTTAATGAGTTAATAAAACTTGCCCTTAATTAGGAAAATTACCTTAATATTTTTCTCATATTGTGGAAACAATTTATAATTACTCTGGTTGCAATTCAAAAACTTGAAGGAAGAACATTTTTTCATATTTGCAATGATATCAAGTCCAGTAATTTGCACATAAAGTCAATAAAAGAATGGATTTTTTATTATCTCCTTTAGCAATGAATTGTTACATGAATATAGCTCAAGCAGAGAAAATGCTAAGGGAAGCACATATGGAACACACATATATGATACAAGATGCACTTTTTATCATTTGTCAGTGATTTGAAAAAAGAATTCCCAAAGAACTGAGAATTATGTAGGATCTTTGAGACAACTTTTTTTACACCCTCACAATTGTTCCCTTACACGGAAATTAATTTTACATGTGCCAGACATTTAAATGTTTCACATCTGCACTGTTAGCAGAGTTCTTTTCTTAATCTTGTGTGTTGAATTACAGTGCTTCCTTCATTTTGCAGACAGGAGCTCTCCATTGAAATTTCACTGTATGCTCATAATTGTATTGTCAATTCGTGTAGTTAACCAGCATTTACACTAGGCAGGAATAGAGAAATGACTGAATAAACTAAACATCTCCCTTGACTATGTAGAAAATGCTGAATACAGAATTAGTGCAGAGGGAAAGAAATTGATCCACTTAGTTTTAATCTTTGTTTTAATGCAGTCCTTTAAAAGACCTGGAGGTATTTGTTTTGGTTTTTTGAATAAAAATGGAAGGACGTTGAAGTGCTCATTACGACTCTTGGTTTTCAGAAAGGACCACCCCTCACCTTGGTAGTTATTATTTACACTGAGCTGTGTGATGAGGCGGAAATTAAAAATAGAATTAAAGTGGTTCTAAAGTAGAGTCATTCACAGAGATTGTGAAGTGTAGCATATTAAATTACAATAATAAAGCTAATTATCAGCTGCTAGCTGAGATATTGAATGCTTTTAATTAAAATGAGTTTGTAGAATTTTAGCAGTTTTCTTCAAGTATTTGAAGATTGGTTATACAATACAGATTACCTTCTTTCCATGTTTAACAGTCTTCCTGTTGCATGTTTAACCATATTTAGCACATTTGTACATGAAGTTATAAGCCTGTATATATATATATATATATATATATACACATATATTAGCTCTTTGGTTTAAAATTAAGCTAAACATTAAATCCTTTTACAAAAGTGTCTTTATTCACCTCTTCTCTTGGTTGTTGCCCTATATTCCATGACTTTCATGGATACAAGAGCCTTGGTTCCAGTAGGTTGAGACCCTCTGGTGCAATTAGAAATGCAGCTGTACTATCTTTCTGCAAGCAGATGCAGCTCCCAGCTTAAACCCCAAAAGATCGATGAGACATATATGATAATACCACTCCTAACCTGTTTTTAATGTGCAAATTCTCCTGTCAGGTATTTAAAGGGCTATAGGAGTTTTTTGTGTTTTTCAGGCTGCAACCTCCTTTTCTTTTATTAATTTATTTATTAAACTTATCTTTATGTGTCTTGGGTGGTTGCATCTAGGACCCATTTTAGGAGCTTCAATTTAGGTTTTAAAGTGGATTGGGGTTTTATGGTTTTGGTTGTTGGTTTGGAGTTTTAGTTTGCTAAAGGTGAAGCCTGTGTGGTGAGTAGCCAATGAGATCTGTCAGAGACCACAGACACAAGACGTGCTCACACACCAGCACTCCATCAGAGCCAGCTGCTCCAGTGACCAATGTGTGCAGTCCCTTTCCTGCCATGGGACTGCTTACAGAAGTGGGGGTTGCACAGCTGGGCCTTTCCTCAAGGTGGCTGTGGAAGTAACTCTTGGGTTTGCCTTTTTGCTTGTTTTTCACACTTAACCAAGAGTTGTCACCACTGAGGAATGCATGTTCCCCTCACTTTTTATATTTGCAAAAGCACCTGCAGAGCACCAGGTCCCTTGTAGAAAGTTTATTTCCCCTCCCCTCAAGACTTTGTGAGTGCTTATTTTCTGCTTTGAGGTTTCAGGGAAGTGTACCTGCCTCTGCGGACCACACTCAAGACAGAAGTGTTCCTTCGGGCACCTTTCTGTCTGCTCAGCATGGCTACACCTAAGAATTGTCAGGAACCATGCAGCTGGATGTGCTGTACGTTTGTGGAGTCCTTGCAGCACCAGAGGTAGAGCTCTCTGTAGATGGAAGGACAGCTCTGAGTTTTGGTGCGCTGGTGTAAGACCAAAGTGGCTCCACAAATATCAGCACTTGTGATTTCTCTTCCTTACCGTGAGGTTCCATTGTGCTGAGTGTGGGGCACATCTCGTCCCAGTCAGTACACAGGTAGCTCGGGAAACACAGAAGAGAAAAAGGATAGCTAGTCTTTGGCATTGGATTGGGTCATTCCATTGAATTGCATCAATGGCCCAGTCTTGGGATCATTCAATATCCTAAGAGAACAGGATTGTAGAAGGACTGACATGCTTACACATGCTTTATATCAATTGATGAAGTCTTGTATAAATGCTAAGCATTCATTTTCTTGACAAGGAGGTTTACTTTTGAATTTGCTGGGAGACAAAAAAATAAACCAAGATTTGCCAATAATTAATTTGCTGTATTCTGAAAGATTAAAAAATCTTGATCTTACAATGACTTCTTGTTTACACCTAATTCTAAAAGGTCCTAAACCTGCTTCTGTTTGTAATTTACATTAGGTATAAATGGAACAGTACTTCCAGTGATTCATGGAGTGTATTTGGATAAATTATTAAGACATAGCCTAAGTTATATTGTAGAGAATGTTGCAAGGAGGGAAATTCATGACACATAAATTTTCTTCAGGACAAATGCTGACTAACTTTTATCTAAAATCATGGCCACTTAGATGCTTCCTTATTTAAAACTAAATCAACAGAACGTTTCAGAAGGGTTGTGTGTTGATTATCAAGTAATTTAAAGTTGCAATATTTTGATTCTTTTTCCAAAGGATTGTAGTAGCTTCATCTCTGAAGCTGGTATTCATAGTCTGAAGAAGAAAGCATACAGGTTAGAGTTCTTTATCTGAATAGCCTTGAAGAAATATTTTTATCGATTTTGACAGGAATTTTATCTATTTGTAGGTCTTGCAATAAGGGGCCAAACTTTGAAGCTATTTGTATTCCTAAATAGAAGAATTATCTATTATCACCTAGGTGCTAATCCCTTTCCTGCTGTAAATGAGAGTGAGACAGGATCAGCATTTGAAAGCAAGATTGTTTCAGTCGGGTGCCCACCCAGCTTTTGATTTCTAACTTCTCTTAAATTAGCTGAAAATGTAAAGAAATGTGACTGCATTGAAGACAATGATGCCATACACACTAGTATATGCTAGTGACAAATTTGATTCATGGGGAAAACTTAAACAGTGAAAAATTAAAAAACATCTCTTTCGTGCCGAACTAAAACAGACTATAATTTTAGGGTTTTATGTCAGAAACATTTCCAAAACATTGTTCTTTTAGATAAATCATTATAAAGGTTTATTGATTTACAAATTGATTACAAATAGATGCTTCAGTGCAAATTCTCATATTTGTACATAAGATCTATTTTCTAGAGTGTGACAATTCTTGCTTCTGCTGATTCTAGAGCAGAGGAAAGGGAGAAAAATCAGGACACGGTTTCCTATTCATAGATTTACCATACCAAAGGCAAAAGGGTAAATTCTACTCTTAGCACATAAAATTTAGCCCAAGATCTGTTATGCTCAAGTCTGGTGGGACTTTTAACAGACAAAGGGCCAAAACCTA